>NC_053024.1:527207389-527318927 GCF_003073215.2 Triticum urartu
GAGCTGCTTGTTCACCAGGGACTGGATGCATTTTTGCAGTCCAGTCACCTCTTCTTCGTCGCCCCACGACAAGCCCGTCTCCTTCCAGGACGTGAGCCGCGTAGGGGGTCCGGATCGGAATTCAGGGGCTGCGATCCACTTCGGATCGCGTGGCTAGGTGATGTAAAACCACCCTGACTGCCACCCCTTCAAGGTCTCCACAAAGGAGCCCTCGAGCCATAGGACGTTGGCTATTTTTCCCGCCATGGCACCTCCGCACTCCGCCTGGTTGCCGCACACAACCTTTGGCTTGACGTTGAAGGTCTTGAGCCAGAGGCCGAAATGGGGGCGGATGCAGAGGAAAGCCTCGCACACGACGATAAACGCCGAGATATTGAGGATGAAGTTCGGGGCCAGATCGTGGAAATCTAGGCCATAGTAGAACATGAGCCCCGGAAAAATGGGTGGAGAGGAAAACCCAGTCCGCGGAGGAAGTGGGGAAGAAATACTACCCTCTCATGGGGCCTTGGGGTGGGGAGAAGCTGCCCCTCCTCAGGAAGCCGGTGCGCGATGTCTTTGGACAGGTATCTGGCCTTCCTTAGCCTTTTGACATGGCCCTCCGTGACGGAGGAGACCATCCACTTGCCTCCCACTCCGGACATTGTTGGAGAAGGTTGAGGTAGGAAGTGCGGGCTTGGGCGCTGGAGCTCGGGTGCGCAAAAGATGGATAGGCAAAGGAGGAAGAAGGCGTAGGTAAAAAGGTGGATCCTTATCCCCTTATATGAGCGGATGCGACTATGAGTCTCCACCAGCCTAGTAAAACTCGCTTGCCTCCCAAGCACCATGATAAATGGCGCGGTTGGGTTACCCACGTCCGTATTGATGAGAATCTCGTAAATGGGGGACACGATCTCTGCTTTGACAAGGCGTGCCAAGGAAACCGCCTCGCAAAACACGCTGAGGCGGAAAAGTGAAAACGATTCGAATAAAGGCTTGGCCGTAGTGTGATGTCACGCTGCGGAATACGTCAGCAGATTAGATTTGTGTTAATATTATTCTCTCTGTGGCAATACGTGGAAACTTATTTTGCAGAGCCGGACACTACTCTTGGTGTTTACAAACTTTTATGAAGAATTTGGAGGAGGAACCCGCCTTGCAATGCCGAAGACAATCTACGCGCCGGACTCGTCGTCATTGAAGCCTGGTTCAGGGGCTACTGAGGGAGTCCTGGATTAGGGGGTGTTCGGGTAGCCGGACTATACCTTCAGCCGGACTCCAGGACTGTGAAGATACAAGATTGAAGACTTCATCCCGTGTCCAGATGGGACTTTCCTTGGCGTGGAAGGCAAGCTTGGCGATGCGGATATTCAAGATCTCCTACCATTGTAACCGACTTTGTGTAACCCTAACCCTCTCCGGTGTCTATATAAACCAGAGGGTTTTAGTCCATAGGACAACTTCATCATACAACAATCATACTATAGGCTAGCTTTTAGGGTTTAGCCTCCTTGATCTCGTGGTAGATCTACTCTTATACTACCCATATCATCAATATTAATCAAGCAGGACGTAGGGTTTTACCTCCATCAAGAGGGCCCGAACCTGGGTAAAACATCATGTTCCTTGCCTCCTGTTACCATCCGGCCTAGACGCACAGTTCGGGACCCCCTACCGGAGATCCGCCGGTTTTGACACCGACACTGATCATGCTCAAAAGAGGCATGGATCACTCTGTAGCAACAAGAATACATGGCATAAAAATAACAGTAGGAAAAGGACTTAGTGAAATTCCAAGTCCCTGAAATCAGCAACATTACGATGGCTACTTTGCATGCTTGTGCTAGTCAGCACAAAGATCACAAAAATACATGGCATACACCCTTGTAAAGATGGCATGGCATACTTCAAAACTCATGTAGGGCTCAAGATCATAGGAGGCACACATCAATCATGGCAAAAATGACAAATGTCCAATTACTGATAAGAGTCTGAAACTAACATCGCATAGCACTCTTGCAACAGCATTTAGGGCATCAAGATGAGCTCAAATGAACATGGAGCAATGGAATGAAATGAAGTACTCGTCGAGACGAACAATTTGATATGCTACATGCCCAAAACGGAGCCACGGTTGCAGGGTTATGATGTGATGAATGTGGCATGAAATATGTAGATCTGGGGACTTAGAGAAATAGACCCTTGCGAAAAGTCAACCCGGGACGAGGAGATCCGGGACGGCGTGGCACGGAACGGGGACGAGGGTGTTTGGTTCAGGGGAGTGGTGGATCTCATCCCACTCCCCGGATCAGATCTGGCTGGAGCGGATTCCGGTGAAGGGCGGCTCGTCGGCGTGAGGAAGGACGGCGGCGGAGCGAGCTCCGGCGGCGGGCCACCGGCGAGGTAGGAGGCGGCAGGGCACGGAAGTAGAGGCGTCAGCGAGGCGGCGGATGCGGCGGCCGGAGAAGAGCGTGGGGAGGCGTGACGAGCGAGTCCACGGGCGGCGACAGGAGGCGACCGGCATGGCGACGGCGAAGCGCGCCGACGAACGGCGGCGCGAGGCATGGGGTGGCGAGGTGCTCGTCTGACCCGGCTCAGGAACGAGCGGGAAGGGGCGACCCGGCGAGATGGGCCCCACGGGCCCGATCCGGGCTGCGCAAAGCCAGTGGCGGGGCTGGAGGAGAGAGAGGACGACAGTGGTGACGTGGCGAGGTGGGATTGGTCCGGCGCAGCGGCGCGGACATGTCCGGCGGCGGGGAAATTTGTCCGGGCGTGAGGTGGAAGAGGACTAGGGTTAGACTGCACGAATTTTCGGGGAGAGCCACATATATATAGGTAGAGGGAGCTAGGAGGCTCCAAATTGAGCACGGTTTGCGGCCATGTGATCGTGATCGAACGGCCTAGATGATGGAGGGGGTTTACGTGGGTTTTGGGCCACTTTGGAGAGGTGTTGGGCTGCAACACACATGAGGCCTTCTCGGTTCCTCGGTTAACCGTTGGAGTATCAAACGAAGTCCAAATGGCACGAAACTTGACAGGCGGTCTACCGGTAGTAAACCAAGGCCACTTGGCAAGTCTTGGTCCTATCCGAGAACGTTTAATACCTGCACATGAAAATAGGTAAAAGGGACACCAGGTGACATAGGAGCGCCTGATTGCAAAACGGACAACGGGGAAAAAATGCTCGGATGCATGAGATGAACATGTATGCAAATGAAATGCACATGATGACATGATATGAAATGCATGACACACAAGCAAATGACAAGGCAACAACAGTGAATAACTGGAAGACACCTGGCACATCGGTCTCGGGGCGTTACATAATACATACTGATGTATGCGATACAATGAGTGTTGAGGCTCGTGGCAGGTATCGTTATTTTCTGACCTTCACAGATGATTTGAGCAGATATGGGTATATATACTTAATGAAACACAAGTCTGAAACATTTGAAAAGTTCAAAGAATTTCAGAGTGAAGTGGAAAATCATCGTAACAAGAAAATTAAGTTTCTACGATCTGATCATGGAGGTGAATATTTGAGTTACGAGTTTGGTCTTCATTTGAAACAATGAGGAATAGTTTCACAACTCACGCCACCTGGAACACCACAACGTAATGGTGTGTCCGAACGTCGTAATCGTACTTTACTAGATATGGTGCGATCTATGATGTCTCCCACTAATTTACCGCTATCATTTTGGGGTTATGATTTAGAAAGCTGCATTCACGTTAAATAGGGCACCATCAAAATCCGTTGCGACGACACCTTATGAACTGTGGTTTGGCAAGAAACCCAAGCTGTCGTTTCTTAAAGTTTGGGGTTGCGATGCTTATGTGAAAAAGTTTCAACCTGATAAGCTCAAACCCAAATCGGAGAAGTGCGTCTTCATAGGATACCCAAAAGAAACTGTTGGGTACACCTTCTATCACAGATCCGAAGGCAAGATCTTTGTTGCTAAGAGTGGATCCTTTCTAGAGAAGGAGTTTCTCTTGAAAGAAGTGAGTGGGAGTAAACTAGAACTTGACGAGGTAATTGTACCTACTCCCTTATTGGAAAGTAGTTTATCACAGAAATCAGTTCTAGTGATTCCTACACCAGTAAGTGAGGAAGCTAATGATGATGATCATGAAACTTCTGATCAAGTTACTACCGAACCTCGTAGGTCAACCAGAGTAAGATCTGCACCACAGTGGTACGGTAATCCTGTTCGGGAGGTCATGTTACTTGACCATGATGAACCTACGAACTATGAGGAAGCGATGATGAGCCCATATTCCGCAAAATGGCTTGAGGCCATGAAATCTGAGATGGGATCTATGTATGAGAACAAAGTGTGGACTTTGGTTGACTTGCCCGATGATCGACAAGCCATATAGAATAAATGGATCTTCACGAAGAAGACTGACACCGACGGTAATATTACTGTGTACAAAGCTTGACTTGTTGCGAAAGGTTTTTGACAAGTTCAAGATGTTGACTACGATGAGATTTTCTCACTCGTAGCGTTGCTTAAGTCTGTTTGAATCATGTTAGCAATTGCCACATTTTATGAAATCTGGCAAATGGATGTTAAAACTACATTGCTTAATGAATTTCTTAAAGAAGAGTTGTATATGATGCATCAAGAAAGTGTTTGTCAATCCTAAAGGTGCTAACAAAGTGTGCAAGCTCCAGCGATCCATCTATGGACTGGTGCAAGCATCTCGGAGTTGGAATATATGCTTTGATAAAGTGATCAAAGCATATGGTTTTATACAAACTTGCGGTGAAGCCTATATTTACAAGAAAGTGAGTGGGAGCACTACAACCTTTCCGATAAGTATTTGTGAATGACATATTGTTGATCGGAAATGTTGTAGAATTTTCTGGAAAGCATAAACGAGTGTTTGAAAGGAGTTTTTCAAAGAAAGACCTCGCTGAAACTACTTACATATTGAGCATGAAGATCTATAAAGATAGATCAAGATGCTTGATATATTTTTCAATGAATACATACCTTCAAAAGATTTTGTAGTAATTGAAAATGGAATAGTCAAAGAAGGAGTTCTTGCCTGTGTTGCAAGGTGTGAAGTTGAGTAAAGACTCAAAACTCGACCAGGGCAGAAAATAGAAAGAGAATGAAAAGCCATTCCCTATGCCTCAGCCACAGGTTCTATAAAGTATGTTATGCTGTGTACCAGACCTATTGTGTACTTCACCAAGAGTTTGGCAAGAGGGTACAATAGTGATCTAGGAGTGGATCACTGGACAACGGTCAATATTTCTCTGTTATGGAGGTGATAAAATAGTTTGCCATAAAGAATTACGTCAATGCAGGCTTTTTACACCAATCTAGATGACTCTAAGTCTCGATCTACAAACCATGCAGAGTATTGTAGACATAGAAATTTGCAAAATACATACGGATCTGAATTTTGCAGACCCGTAGACTAAACTTCTCTCACAAGCAAAACATGATCACTCTTTGGGTGTTAATAACATAGCGATGTGAACTAGATTATTGACTCTAGTAAACCCTTCGGGTATTAGTCACATGAAGATGTGAACTAATCACATAAAGATGTGAACTATTGGTGTGAAATCACATGACGATGTGAACTAGATTATTGACTCTAGTGCAAGTGGGAGACTGAAGGAAATATGCCCTAGAGGCAATAATAAAGTTGTTATTTATATTTCCTTATATCATGATAAATGTTTATTATTCATGCTAGAATTGTCTTAACCGGAAACTTAGTACATGTGTGAATACATAGACAAACAGAGTGTCACTAGTATGCCTCTACTTGACTAGCTTGTTAAACAAAGATGGTTAATTTTCCTAGCCATGGACAATAGTTGTCATTTGATGAACGGGATCACATCATTAGAGAATGATGTGATTGACTTGACCCATCTGTTAGCTTAGCACTATGATTGTTTAGTTTATTGCTATTGCTTTCTCCATAACTTATACATGTTCCTATCAAACGTCACAACGTAACTGGGTGATTATAAAGATGCTCTACAGGTGTCTCCGATGGTGCTTGTTGAGTTGGCATAGATCGAGATTAGGATTTGTCACTCCAATTGTCAGAGAGGTATCTCTGGGCCCTCTCGGTAATGCACATCACTATAAGCCTTGCAAGCAATGTGACTGATGAGTTAGTTACGGGATGCTGCATTATGGAACGACTAAAGAGACTTGCCGGTAACAAGATTGAACTAGGTATTGAGATACCGACAATCGAATCTCGGGCAAGTAACATATCAATGACAAAGGGAACAACATATGTTCTTATGCGGTTTGACCGATAAAGATCTTCGTAGAATATGTGGGAGCCAATATGAACATCCAGGCTCCGCTATTGGTTTTTGATCGGAGACGTGTCTCGGTCATGTCTACATAGTTCTCGAACCCGTAGGGTCCACACGCTTAACGTTCGGTGATGATCGGTATTATGAGTTTATGTGTTTTGATGTACCGAAGGTAGTTCGGAGTCCCGGATGTGATCACGGACATGACGAGGAGTATCGAAATGGTCGAGACATAAATATCGATATATTGGATGACTATTGTCGGTGTCAAAATCGGCGGATATAGGGTAGGGGGTCCCTAACTGTGCGTCCAAGGTCGATGGTAACAGGAGACAGGGGACACGATGTTTACCCAGGTTTGGGCCCTCTCTGTGGAGGTAATACCCTACGTCCTGCTTGATTGATATTGATGAATATGAGTATTACAAGAGTTGATCTACCATGAGATCGTAATGGCTAAACCCTAGAGGTCTAGCTTGTATGGCTATGGTAATGAATATCTCTCTCTCCGGACTAAGTCCTCCGGTTTATATAGACACCGGGAGGATCTAGGGTTACACAGGGTCGGTTATAAAGAAAGGAATCTACATATTTGGTCGCCAAGCTTGCCTTCCACGCGAAGGAGAGTCCCATCCAAACACGGGTGCATTCTTCGGTCTTCGTATCTTCATAGTCCATCACTCTGGCCCATGGCTAATAGGCCGGACGCCTGAGGACCCCTTAGTCCAGGACTCCCTCAGTAGCCCCTGAACCTGGCTTCAATGACAAGGTATCCGGCGCGTAGATCTGTCTTCGGCATTGCAAGGCGGGTTCCTCCTTCCGAACTCCAAGATAGTCTTCGGACGTATTGATCATGTCCAGACCTGGAACACACACACACACACACCACACACAACCACAGAGAAAATATAATAATCCACAAGTCCAATCTGCTGACAACTTTTTACAACATGACATTACGTCTGCCTGGTCATAATTTTCAACCGTTTTTCGTCTGCCGCTCCACGTTTCGAGACGTGGTTGCCATTGGCACGTCTTGTCGAAGCAGAGATCGTGTCCCCTCATTGCGGGATTCTCATCAATACGGGGGTGGGTAACCCAACCGTGCCGTTTCGCGGCCCTTGGGGTTAGGCGAATTTTAAGGCGAGTGGGGAGGCGTTCAATATTCACTGTCCTTATAAGGAGATAAGAATCCCCTTTATTCTCCCACGCCTTCTCTCTTCCTCTGCCCTTCCACTCTCGAGCTCCAGAGCCCAAGTTCTCATCTTTTTCCTACTCGAGCAAGCACTCAACCATGTCCGGATCCGGAGGTCAAGGCAAGTTGATGGCCTTCTCTGTCAGGGAGAAGGACATTGCCGAGCTTCGGGCGGCCGGGTACCTGGCGAATCAAATCGCCCACCGCCTTCTAGCCAAGGGACAAATCATCCCCACACCGAAGCCCGGCGAGAGGGTAGTATTCATCCCCCATTTCCTCCGCGGGCTAGGGTTTCCACTCCACCCTTTCGTCCGCGGGCTAATGTTCTACTACGGGGATAGAATTCCATGACCTATCCCCGAACTCCTTCGTCAATATCTCAGTGTGTGAGGCCTTCCTCCGCATCCAACCCCACTTCGCGCTGTGGCTCAAAATCTTTAATGTGAAGCCGAAGGTAGTGGATGTCCAGCACGCGGAGTGCGGAGGCGCCATAGTGAGCAAGCTGGCCAACGTCTCCTGGCCAAAAGGCACCTTCGTGGAGACCGTCAAGGAATGGCAGAAACAATGGTTCTACATCATAGAACCCGCGATGCCACCTAGACCGCGGTTGCCGAATTCAACTTCTGGCGCTCCCATCCGACTCACCTCCTGGGTTGAGAAGAGCCCGAACTGGTGTTCGTCAGACGAGCTGATAGCGCTGCAAACGCGCATCCAAAGCATGTTGGAAAAAGACATCAAGCTCGTCAACGTAATCCAAGTGATGCTGGTGCGCCAGATCCTCCCCTGCCAGAGCCGAAGCCGCCCTCTATGGGAGTTCAATCTGAAGAAGAACCATACCCTGGAGAGGCTCTTCGAAACAACTCACGAAGATGCCTGGAAGTTGCTCTTCAAGGGCAACGAGATACCGCCAGCCACAAATTCGGACCGCGGGCATGACATTAACCACCTCCCCAACGAGGTATGTTATCTTTAACACATCCCCTACTTGCTTGTTTCGAGGATGATATCTAAGCAATTATTATCATTGCTTCTTCAGAACTGGATGAAGAGGGTGAAGCAGATCCGGTGTCCGGCTCCGCTGCCTGAAGAACCAATCATCCCGTGTTTAGCGAAGATGCCGGAACCGGCGGCCTATAAGGCGCCGGAGAAGAAGTCCCAGGGGAAGGCCAAGGGGGTCCGGAGTGGCCCCCGCCGCAAGTGCGCTTGGGACGCGAGATCCGAAGACAAGACCCGCTCTTTCGCCGCCGACGACGATGAGGAGGAGGAGGAAAGTGATTCTCCCCCTGATGGGGGGAGGAAGAAGAGGGTGGCCTCCCTAATTCTGGAGGCGGAGGTGCCCAAGAAAGCGAAAGGCCCACTCGTGGGCAGCTCCGCATGGGACATTGAAAGCAGTCTGGAGCAACGCCCCCGCACTAAGCCTCGGGCTGCATCGTAAGTGCTAAGACTCATATCTACCCATAAACCAAGTCTCTCCTCCTCGTTGTATTGACATGATTGGTTACGTTCTTATAGTCTGGCCCACGACCGCCCCCAGTGATCCGTGTCCGGAGGTTCGTTGGATTCACATGCGATGGCCAGCGAGTCACCGCCAGCCGTTCACTCCCCCAAGGCCAAGGGCGACGTGGAAGTGCTGTCCCGAAGGACTTTCCCAGGCCGGGGAGAGGCTCAGGAGGCGCTAGAAGGCGATGCCTCTGTCGCCAGACACCAGGGGGAGCTGATCTCCATGGGGACTGGTGGTGAGGAGGGCCGCATTCAGTTTGGCCCTCAGCTGGACTTGATTCCGGAGACCAGTACGGCTCTAGAATCCGGCACGCAACCTCCTTCGAAAGAAGGGGGTATGCCTATTCCGCCGGTGACCCCTGTCCAACAAGGGGCACTGGATAATCTGCTGTAAGCGCTACGAGGCGCTTCCATTGTGGACCAGCACCGTGTTCTTATGGGCACGATAATTGAAAGGGTTCAGTCCGCCAAGAGCAGACTAAATGAAGCCTGCAGCAGCCTGCTGACAGGTTTTGAGGTAAGCGACGCGGAAAGAGAAAATCCCAATATAGACAGTAGCCCCTAAGACACTGTTCGGTGTTCGGAAAGAAAAGCAAGATAGAGGATCAATCATTTGTTGCAGGAAACTAACTAAATTGTGTGAAATGAATACGCAGGCGTCGTTGTTGGCCGCAGCCTCACATACTGCTGAGGTCTCCAAACTGAAGCAGAGACTGGAGCAGGCCGAGGAGTAGCTCGGCCAAGTGAGGAGGCAGCTCCAAGAAAAAGAAGGTATGTTATAACCCGTTATGTATTAGAAAAAGGTAAAATGATATGCATTTGACCAAAGTGTCATGATATGTACAAAAGCGACGACCGAGGTCGAGGCCCTGAGAGAGGCCCTGGACGAAGCCGAGGGGAAGGCTGTCAAGGAGTAGGCCGCCCGTAAGACTCTCAAGGCCCGGGTCAACGAAGTCCAACAGGAGCTCTAGGACGCGGTGAGGAAGTGCGAGACCTTGGAGCACAATGCGTCGGCTCAAGAGGCCGAACTCGCCAAGGCTCGTAAGAGTGCGGAGACGGCCCGGAATGAAGCCCAGGGCACCCTCCAGGAGATCCAGGAGGCCAGACAAATCGCCGTGGGTAAGGCATTCAATATGCAAAGCAAGAATGTGAAGAGGGAATATCTTTTACTGACCCGGATTCGGAGTTCTCTAGGGGATTTTGTTGATCTGGCACGCAGTGTGACCGACACCGCGGAGTTCTTCCGAGCCAAAGAAAGGGGCTCCATGGAGGAGCTGTTCTGGTCGCAATATCTTGCGCTAGAACATCTGGTGCCATTTAGCGACCAGCTAAAATAGCTGGTCGAGCTGCACAGGGTGGCCGAACTGGCCATGAAGGATTTAATATTTCGGATGTGGCCAGCCGAAGCTATACCCAGCAGTTACTTCGGCCTAGTGAAGAGGCTGGTTGATGCCTGTCCTCGGCTGGACGTCATCAAGCGGTCCGTCTGCACCGAAGGCGCGTGTCTAGCCTTCTCCTATGTCAAGGTCTGGTGGGCGAAGATGGACGCCATCAAGTTGGTGACCGAGGGGCCGCCTGAGGGCAAGGAGCACCGCACACCTGAGCGATACTTTGGCGATGTCTTGGAGGGGTCCCGCATTGTTGCGGATCAATGTGTGAAAGACGCGATCTTTGAATGGATATATTCAAGTTCCTTCTACATTGTGTGATTAAACAAAGCGGGTTTGTAATATAATGCTTGTGACTCTTAAAATTTTACCTCATGTGCGACCGTTTATGAAATCTGAGGGTTAGCCAGTCGTCGGCTTCTGCCCCCACATAGATAGTATGGGGGTTTTCGGGATAAATCCGAACACTCTTTACTCCACATTCTGGTCCTTAAAGGAGGTGTTTAGCGCAACGAACAAGGCACTCGGACTATACGGCTTTTATCGCCCTCACTTAGCCATAGGAGTTTGACAATGTGAATTTTGGCGGAGCCCCTGGTATTCGGAAGGCCGAACTAGGGGCGCTATACACACCTGATCAGATAAAAACCAATTCCTCGCGTAAAGCGGAAGAAAAATCTCTAAGGATTTGAAACCTCTCGAACAGCTAACCAGCTCTCGCTGCATCATGACAGTCAGTTTTCAGCTTTCTCTACTGAGGTGCTTGTCCGGAAGAACCGGGACACAATCGCAGTAGTTCTCCCTTTACTACCCTAGCCGATATAGCGGAACATAAGGTAGTAAGCACAGGAGCCGGGCAACCCAACTATTGACCAAAGACATGATTCGGAGCCGATGTATATAATGCTATAAGTTCGGGGTGCCGAACTGTACTGTAAAAAGTGTTCGGACTTTGTTGCCGTATTACGGGGCGTGATGAAGCCCCTGGCTAAGTAATATGTACCAGAGTGTACGGGTGCGATGAGTAATAAATATAGAGGTAAGGAAAAAATCAAGGAACAAGCTGACGCTGCCAAATATTTTTCATTGTAATTTAATTAATACGTCGAGGTGTACTTGTGCAAGCAATGCGATGAGCGAGTAAGTCTATTTAACATGCCATGACCAAGAGCGAGCTACGTGCGGGTATGTAAAACAGGTATAGCAATCATTAGCAGAGACCACCTGGGGATTCCCTTGTACGTCAAAGCTCCTTGCCTCCTAGGTGTATCCATCTCGTGATCGGTCCGATGCTCAGGTTAATAGAAAAAGCCTCGAGAATAGAAAAACCCGAAATGAAAAAGAAAAGGTGAAGGTGTGCAGATCCAGGGTCGGTCGAGCCGCACCGTGGATCACGGGCTAGCTATGCCTCCATCGATGCCCATCGAATTTTGAGTGCGTAGTTATGTACGCGCGGTACGAATGCTGCTGTTTGATTGGGACTGGGACGGATGCCAAATTGCTAGTTAAGCTCTTGACGAGCCGGGCTGTCTTGCTGCAGGATAGTCTAGACTCTCTTATTAGTGTCCGGAGGCTCAGTCGCCGAATTAAGGTTCTGCTGGAAAAGGATGCGCTGTACTTCTGCTGCTAAGGCCGTGGAATGCTCCTCGGTACGGAGGGAGCGTTCCATATTTCTGTTGACTGTTATGACGCCACGTGGTCCGGGCATCTTGAGCTTGATATAAGCGTGGTGGGGTACCACATTGAATCAAGAAAATGCGGTTCGTCCAACCAGTGCGTGCTAGCCGCTGCGAAAGGGGACGATGTCGAAGATTAACTCCTCGCTTCGGAAGTTGTCCGGAGATCCAGAGACAACCTATAGTGTGATTGAGCCCGTACAGTGGGCCTCTATGCCTGGTATGACTCCTTTAAAGGTAGTCCTTGTGGGCTTGACCCGTGATGGGTTAATGCCCATTTTGCGCACTGTATCTTGATAGAGCAGATTGAGGCTGCTACCACCATCCATCAGGACTCGCATCAGGTGGAATCCATCAATGATTGGGTCTAGGACTAGTGCGGCTGATCCGCCATGCCAGATACTGGTCGGATGATCCCGACGATCAAAAGTGATCGGGCACGATGACCATGGATTAGATTTTGGGGCGACTGGCTCGCGTAGACGTCCCTGAGTGCGCGCTTGCACTCCCTCTTGGGGATGTTTGTGGCGTATATCATGTTCACCGTTTTGACTTGAGGGGGAAACTTCTTCTGTCCCCCTATGTTTGGCTGCAGGGGCTCCTCGTCATCGTCCTTGCTTTGTGATCCCTTTTCCTTGTTCTCGGCATTTAACTTGCCGGCCTGCTCAAAAACCCAGCAATCTCTATTGGTATGGTTGGCTGGTTTGTCTGGGGTGCCATGGATTTGGCACGGACGGTGGAGTATGCGGTCTATGCTAGATGGTCCCTGATTGTTTCTCTTGTACGGTTTCTTCCGCTGGCTGGACTTGGAGTCGTTGAATCCGGTGTTGACTGTAGTGTCATCGATATTATTACCATTGCTTCGGCGTTTGTGTCTATTACGTCGGAGCTTGCTGTTGTTGTTTTTGGCCTCAGAGGGGCTTGCGTCGCTGGCCGTATTTTTACTACGAGCCAGCCAGCTATCCTCACCCGCACAAAAGCGGGTCATAAGTGCCATGAGGGCTGCCATATATTTCAGCTTTTCTTGGCCGATGTGGCGGGCGAGCCATTCGTCGTGGATGCTATGCTTAAAGGATGCTAGAGCTTCGGCATCCGGACAGTCGACGATCTGGTTCTTTTTGGTTAGGAACATAGTCCAAAATTTCCCGGCTAACTCTCCAGTTTGTTGGACTATGTGGCTTAAGTCATCGGCAGCTGGTGGCCGGACATATGTACCTTGGAAGTTGTCGAAGAAGGCTTCTTCCAAGTCCTCCCAGCTACCGATAGAGTTTTCAGGTAGGCTGTTTAACTAGTGCCGAGCTGGCCCTTTGAGATTTAGTGGGAGGTATTTGATAGCGTGGAGGTCATCTCTGCGGGCCATGTGGATATGGAGAATAAAATCCTCGATCCATATCGCGGGTCGGTTGTTCCGTTGTATGATTCAATGTTAACGGGTTTGAACCCTTCGGGGAATTCATGATCCATTACTTCATTGGTGAAGCAAAGAGGGTGCGCGGCGCCTCTATATCGGGCCGCATCGCGACGTAGCTCTGATGGAGTCCGTCTGTGGTTGTCGGCTCGGGTGTGACTAGGTTTGTCATGTCTGAATAGGTAGCCATCATCACGTGTCGAGGAATGTCCTCGCGATCAGTAAATCGTCCGGGTATATCAAGTTCTATTATCCAGGGTCTATCGGAGGTCGTGTGTACGACCCTGAACTATTTTGTCTCTATTTTTTCAAGGCGGCGGGGCGGGCTGCTGTTCGACTTGAGGTGCCGCTCTATCCCGACCACGAGGTGGTCGGTCCGCCGCACTGTCCCGACTGCGTAGTGTTCGGTCGGCCGCATTACGCGAGTGAAGTATGGGCTCCGGCGCCTCTTTGTCGAACTGAGGTAGCAATCTTCATTTTGGGTAACTCTTGGTTGGGCGTCTGAGGCCATATTCTTCGGCTTCCAGAACATCAGTCCACCTATCGACGAGCAGATCTTGGTCAGCTTGAAGCTGCCGCTGCTTCTTTTTTAGGCTCCTTGCAATGGCTGTTAGCTGGCGCTTGAAGCGCTCCTGCTCGAGAGGTTCCTTAGGCATGATGAAATCTTCGTTGCCGAGGCTTTCCTCATCCTCAGAGAGCGGATGATAACTACTGTCCTCCGAGTCGTTGGGCCTGGCCTGTTCGTCAGGGCTGGCTTGCCCGTTTACTTGCTCCTCCTGTTCGGAGGTTACCTCAGCAAGGTCATCATTGTTTTCAGCATCGTCTGGAGTATTGTCTTCTCCGGGGTCGGTGTTGTCCTTTGAACGACGTGACTTAGAGCGGTGCCGAGGACGCCGGCGTTTTTGCTGTGTCTCAGGAGGTTTATTCTCAATTGGATTTTCTTTGTCATCACCGCTATTCTCCTTTGGTGCATCCACCATGTACACATCGTACGAGGAAGTGGCCGTCCAACGTCTGGTGAACGGCAGGTCCTGGGTCTCTTCTTCTCCGACATCATCGTCCATACCGTCGAGGTCATCGGAGTCGTAATCGAGCATGTCGGTTGAGTCTTCGACAGTGGCTATAAAGTGGGTGGTGGGTAGGGAGAGAAATTCCCTGTCATCAGCTTCTAGTTTGAACCGGATATAGTTCGGTTGTGAGTCCCCCGCCAAGGACAGGTTCTTTAATGAGCTTAGCACATCGCCCAAGGGTGAGTGCTGGAAGATGTCTGCGATGCTGAACTCGAAGATCAATAAACGATCAAGTTCGGCATCTGTGGACTCATATGGTTCGGAACTTACACCCAGAGACGAGTCTGGGGTTCCGGTGACAAAAATATTGTGTGAGTTTAAGTCCATGTGCGGCTCCAACAACGGGGAATCTATGGTCTCCATGGTGGGGTTGAACCTCCAGTCCTTAGATGGCGCCGTATGCTCCGCGTCTAAGGCCAGAGTAGTTACAAGAGTTATCTCCTGAATGTGGTCCGATGATAGATTTAGGTCATGTTCATCGAGGTGACCAGGAGCGATCGTCGCGGTCTCGAATCCAGCAAAGATCAAATCTGCACGGATGTCCGCGATGTAGTTCAAGCTCCCAAATCTGACATGATGGCCAGGGGCGTAGCTATCGATCTGCTTGAAATGGCCAAACGAGTTGGCCCGCAGTGCGAAGCCGCTGAACATGAAAATCTGTCCGGGGAGGAAGGTTTCTCCTTGGACAGCATCATTGTTGATGATTGAAGGGGCCATCGAACCATTTGAGGATGCCACAGTGGAAATCTCAATGAGAGCACCAATGTCGATGTCAAAACCGGCGGATCTTGGGTAGGGGGTCCCGAAATGTGCGTCCAAGGTCGATGGTAACAGGAGACAGGGGACACGATGTTTACCCAGGTCCGGGCCCTCTCTATGGAGGTAATACCCTATGTATTTCTTGATGAATATGAGTATTACAAGAGTTGATCTACCACGAGATCGTAATGTCTAAACCCTAGAGGTCTAGTTTGTATGGCTATGGTAATGAATATCTCTCTCTCCGGACTAAGTCCTCCGGTTTATATAGACACCGGGAGGATCTAGGGTTACACAGGGTCGGTTACAAAGAAAGGAATCTACAAATTTGGTCGCCAAGCTTGCCTTCCACGCAAAGGAGTCCCATCCGGACACAGGTGCAGTCTTCAGTCTTCGTATCTTCACAGCCCATCAGTCCGGCCCATGGCTAACAGGCCGAACGCCCGAGGAGCCCTTAGTCCAGGACTCCCTCAACTATGTTTGGACATTGGAAAGGTTTTGAGAGAGTTCGGGCATATACCGGAGTACCGGGGGGTTACCAGAACCCCTCAGGGAGTCGATGGGCCTTAATGGGCCATAGTGGAAAGGAGGAGGAGGCGGCCAAGGTGCCCCCAAAGCCCAATCCAAATTGGGAGGGGGGCGGCCCCCTTTCCTTCTCTCCTTCTCCCCCTTCCTTCCCTCTCCTACTCCAACTAGGGAAGGGGGAATCCTACTCCCACCGGGAGTAGGACTCCCCCTTGGGCGCGCCTAGGAGGCCGGCCTCTCCCCCTCCTCCACTCCTTTATATACGGGGGGAGGGGTCACCCCATAGACACACAAGTTGATCATTGATCTCTTAGCCATGTGCGGTGCCCCCCTCCACCATAATCGACCTTGGTCATATCGTAGTGATGCTTAGGCGAAGCCCTATTCCAGTAGCATCATCATCACCGTCATCACGTTGTCGTGCTAATCAAGCTCTCCCTCGACACTCTGCTGGATCATGAGTTCATGGGACGTCATCGAGCCGAACGTGTGCAGATCGCGGAGGTGTCATACTTTCAGTAGTAGGATCGGTCGATCGTGAAGACGTATGACTACATCAACCGCGTTGTCATAACGCTTCCGCTTACGGTCTACGAGGGTACGTGGACAACACTCTTCCCCTCTCGTTGCTATGCATCACCATGATCTTGCGTGAGCGTATGATTTTTTTGAAATTACTGTGTTCCCCAACAGAAACTAACTACTCACATGGCAAGAAATCCCCTAACCGCACAGTCAGCCCTTGCCAAACTCTCCGAATGCACAACATCCACAAACCCTGACACTGCTACTGCACCAAGTGAATCCCAACAAGAACACCACGACACAAGACATCATGCACCTCCCAATCCAAGAGGACAGGCCGAGAGACTGAAGATCATCCATCAAGCAACCATAGACGCCTTCCTATGACACCACTTTTGCCTTTGCCCATCTTATTTTGTTTGCCCCTTATTGGCATTCCTATTAGGAGGCAAGCAATCAACCTATCCAAGCCAGGTCTAGCAACCTCCATGCTAGCGAGCAAGCCACAAAGTTCCTTCGCGAACAGAGCATTTGTATTTGGAGTTGGAGTAGTGATAACCCACAAGTATAGGGGATCGCAACAGCTTTCGAGGGTAGAGTATTCAACCCAAATTTATTGATTCGACACAAGGGGAACCAAAGAATATTCTCAAGTATTAGCAGCTGAGTTGTCAATTCAACCACACCTGGAAACTTAGTATCTGCAGCAAGGTGTTCAGTAGCAAAGTAATATGATAGTGGTGATAGCAGCATCAAAAGTAAAGACAGCAAAAGTAATGTTTTTGGTATTTTGTAATGATTGTAACAGTAGAAGCGAGAAAGTAAATAAGAGTAAACCAGTATATGGAAAACTCGTAGGCATCGGATCAGTGATGGATAATTATGCCGGATGTGGTTCATCATGTAACAGTCATAACATAGGGTGACATAGAACTAGCTCCAATTCATCAATGTAATGTAGGCATGTATTCCGTATATAGTCATACGTGCTTATGGAAAAGAACTTGCATGACATCTTTTGTCCTACCCTCCCATGGCAGCGGGGTCCTATTGGAAACTAAGGGATATTAAGGCCTCCTTTTAATAGAGAACCGGAACAAAAAATTAGCACATAGTGAATACATGAACTCCTCAAGCTAAGGTCATCACCGGGAGTGGTCCCGATTATTGTCACTTCGGGGTTGCCGGATCATAACACATAGTAGGTGACTACAGACTTGCAAGATAGGATCAAGAACTCACATATATTCATGAAAACATAATAGGTTCAGATCTGAAATCATGGCACTCGGGCCCTAGTGACAAGCATTAAGCATAGCTAAGTCATAGCAACATCAATCTCAGAACATAGTGGATACTAGGGATCAAACCCTAACAAAACTAACTCGATTACATGATAAATCTCATCCAACCCATCACCGTCCAGCAAGCCTATGATGGAATTACTCACGCACGGCGGTGAGCATCATGAAATTGGTGATGGAGGATGGTTGATGATGACGACGGCGACAAATCCCCCTCTCCGGAGCCCCGAACGGACTCTAGATCAGCCCTCCCGAGAGGTTTTAGGGCTTGACGGCAGCTCCGTATCGTAAAACGTGATGATTTCTTCTCCCTGATTTTTCTCTGTGAAAGCAAATATATAGAGTTGGAGTTGGCGTCGGAGGGTTTCCAGGGGGCCCGCGCCCTAGGGGGGGCGCCCCCCACCCTCGTGAGAAGGGTGTGGCCCCCCTGGTCTTCATCTTTGGCGAGGATTTTTTATTATTTTTCTAAGATGTTCCGTGGAGTTTCAGGTCATTCCGAGAATATTTGTTTTCTGCACATAAAAACACCATAGCAATTCTGCTGAAAACAGCGTTAGTCCGGGTTAGTTCCATTCAAATCATACAAGTTAGAGTCCAAAACAAGGGCAACAGTGTTTGGAAAAGTAGATACGACGGAGACGTATCAACTCCCCCAAGTTTAAACCCTTGCTTGTCCTCAAGCAATTCAGTTGACAAACTGAAAGAAAGAAATAAAAACTTTTACAAACTCTGTTTGCTCTTGTTGTTGTAACTATGTCAAGCCAGCATTCAATTTTTTAGCATAAATCATAACTAACCACATTTGCAATAATTCTCAGGTCTCATGATTACTCATATCAATAGCATAATCAACTAGCAAGTCATAATAATAAATCTCAGATGACAACACTTTCTCAAAACAATCATAATATGATATAACAAGATGGTATCTCGCTAGCCCTTTCTGAGACCACAAAACATAAATGCAGAGCACCTTTAAAGATCAAGGACTGACTAGACATTGTAATTCATGGTAAAAGAGATCCAATCATAGTCATACCCAATATAAATTAACAGTGATGAATGCAAATGACGGCTGTGCTCTCCAGCTAGCGCTTTTTAATAAGAGGGTGATGACTCAACATAAAAGTAAATGGATAGGCCCTTCGCAGAGGGAAGCAGGGATTTGTAGAGGTGCCAGAGCTCGGTTTTGAAATAGAGATAAATTGTATTTTGCACGGTATACTTTCATTGTCAATGTAACAACTAAGAGATGGCGATATCTTCCATGCTAAACACATTATAGGCGGTTCCCAAACAGAATGGTAAAGTTTATACTCCCCCTCCACCAACAAGCATCAATCCATGGCTTACTCGAAACAACGAGTGCCTCCAACATACATCAGGTCCCAGGGGGAGTTTTGTTTGCAATTAATTTTGATTTAGTTTGCATAAAGCATGGGACTGGGCATCCCGGTGACCAGCCATTTTCTCGTGAGTGAGGAGCGGAGTCCACTCCTCTTGAGAATAACCCGCCTAACACGGAAGATAAGGACAGCCTTTGTTGATACATGAGCTATTCGAGCATACAAAACAAAATGTTTATTTGAAGGTTTAGAGTTTAGCACATACAAATTTACTTGGAACGACAGGTAGATACCGCATATAGGAAGGTATGGTGGACTCATCTAGAATAACTTTGGGGTTTAAGGGATTGGATGCACAAGTAGTATTCCCGCTTAGTATAGGTGAAGGCTAGCAAAAGACTAGGAAGCGACCAACTAGAGAGCGACAACAGCCATGTACATGCACTAAAATTAATAAACATTGGATGCAAGCATGAGTAGGATATAATCCACCATGAACTTAAATATTGTGAAGGCTATGTTGATTTGTTTCAACTACATGCGTGAACATGTGCCAAGTCAAGTCACTTAAATCATTCAAAGGAGGATACTACCCCATCATACCACATCATAATCATCTCAATAGCATATTGGCACACAAGATAAACCATTATAACTCATAGCTAATCAAGCATCGCACAAGCCACTATGATCTCTAATTTTCATTGCAAACATGTTTATTCATAATAAGCTGAATCAAGAACGAGGGACTCATCATATTTACAAAAACAAAAGAGGTCGAGTTTATACCAGCTTTTCTCATCTCAGCCAGTCCATCATATATCATCATAATTGCCTTTCACTTGCATGACCGAACGGTGTGAATAATAATAAGAGTGCACATGCATTGGACTAAGCTGGAATCTGCGAGCAGTCAATAAACAGGAGAAGACAAGGCAATATGGGCTCTTGGTTAAATCAACAATAATGCACATAAGAGCCACTTCAACAATTTAATTTTGGTCTTCTCCTACTGACCCCCAAAGAAAAGAAAAGAAATAAAACTATTTACACAAGAAAGCTCCCAACAAGCAAAAGAAGAACGGGAAATATTTTTGGGTTTTCTCTTTAATTATTACTACTACAGCAGAAAATTAAACCACTACTATTTTTTTGGTTTTCTTAAGGTTTAGCAAACACACAAGAAGAAAGCAGGAAAAGGAAAATAAACTAGCATGGATATTACAGTGAAAAAGTATGAGCACCGACATCTAGCAATGAGTGTGTGTGAACATAAATGTAATGTTGGTGAGAAATACGTACTCCCCCAAGCTTAGGCTTTTGGCCTAAGTTGGTCTATGGCCACGGCTGGCCTAGCGGATATCCATAATAATAGTTGTTGGGGTCATACTGTGATGAGGAAGAATAGTTGGGATCATACTGATGTGCAGCGGTTATCGCCTGCTGAGCTGCAGCGTGGAGTTGAGCTGCCTCCGCTCTCCTCTCGTACTCTTCTGCCTCCTCTCTGGTAATAACATATCTTCCTTTTGTCTGTGAATCAAAGAAGGCAGGAGCAGGGAGAGTAATACGGAAAACACGTCGTTTATCAAAAATTAAACGATATAAGAGAGGTGATTCAGGCCTCTCGACAAACTGGTGCGAAGCCATAGAGTCATAATCTAAATATGCAGGAGGCAACTCCATATCACCCTCACGAATGTCTATCTCAAGAAAATGAGCTAAGAGGGTTGCATAAATTCCTCCAAAGAAATCTCCATTATGTCTATTATGATGCAACCTATGAGCTACAATGGCTCCCATATGATAAGATTGGTCTCCTAACACAGCACTCTTAAGAATGCTAAGATCAGGGACACACATGTGACATGCTTCATCCTTAGCATTTATGCATCTATCGATGAAGAGAGCAAAATAATGTATAGCAGGAAAGTGAATGCTCCCTATGGTAGACTGCGTTATATCTCTAGATTCCCCCACAGTTATACTAGCAAGAAAGTTTCTAAATTCAGATTTAGGGGGATCCCTAACACTACCCCATGATGGAAGTTTGCAAGCAGAAGTGAAATCCTCTAAGTCCATGGTATAAGATTTGTCATAAAGATCAAACATGACTGAAGGAGAATTATGCGAAGATGAATACTCAAACCTCCTCACAAATGAACTTGTGAGATCATGATATTGGGGGCATTTGTTAGCCTCAAAATCCTCAAGACCGGCATTGCGCAAATATGCTTTGAATTCTTCTTTAATTCCCGCACGGTCCATAAAATTCTCCGACGGCCATTCGCAAGGCCGTACTGGAGCGTCTCTTGGTGGATCCTCGTCAGCATCGCGCATAGCAATCCTGGGTCCTTGCTTCTTAGAGGAACCACCTTGGAACATCTTCCTAAGCATATTGTGTTTCTCTGAAAAATTCTAAAATTTTTAGTAACTTCAAAATAAAAGTAAGCCAAACTCAATAATATTGATAGCAACTACTCCTACAAGTGCCTAGAGCCTATATCAAGCATTAGAACTACTTGGAACCATATAAATTTGACATGCAAGGTCAAGAACATGGTCACCTATGCAGCACAAATTTGCAAAGAATAAAGAACTAGAACAAAAACTAATTGGACCAATGGAGGAGTCACATACCAAGGAACAATCTCCCCAAGCAGTTTTGCGAGAGGTGCTTTGAGCAAGGAGATCGAAAATCACAGCAAAAGTGGCTGGAACGCTTGAGTTGGTTTTTCGGGTTTGTGTGAGACAGAGGAAGAAGATGGGTGCTGGGATAAGTGGAGGAGGGCCACCATGGGCCCACAAGGCTGGGGGCGCACCCTAGGGGGGGGGCGCCCACCACCCTCATGGCCAGGTGGCAGCTCCTCCCGCGGTAATTTTTGCACAGTAAATCCTCAAATATTCCCGAAAAAATCATATTAAATTGGCATGGCATTCTCAGGACTTTTATTTTCGGGATATTTTTATATTGCACGGATTAGTCAGGAAACAGACAGAAAAATACTATTTTTACTTTATTTCTACTAATTAACAGAAAGTAAAAGTGGGGTACAGAAGTTTGTGCTTCTAGTTTCATCCATCTCATGCTCATCAAAAAGAATCCACTAACAAGGTTGATCAAGTCTTGTTAACAAACTCATTCCGATAATCATGAAACCGGAGAAATTTCGAATAACACTAAGTTACCTCAACGGGGATATGCACATCCCCAATAATAAGAATATCATATTTATTCTTGACGGTTGGTAGAGGAAATTCAAAACCTCCAACTATAATCGATGGAATTTTTCCAATAGAGTTGATACTATGAACTTGAGGTTGTTTCCTCGGAAAGTGTACCGTATGCTCATTACCATTAACATGAAAAGTGACATTGCCTTTGTTGCAATCAATAACAGCCCCTGCAGTATTAAGAAAAGGTCTTCCAAGAATAATAGACACACTATCATCCTCGGGAATATCAAGTATAACAAAGTCCATTAAAATAGTAACATTTGCAACCACAACAGGCACATCCTCACAGATACCGACAGGTATAGCAGTTGATTTATCAACCATTTACAAAGATATTTCAGTAGGTGTCAGCTTATTCAAGTCAAGCCTATGATATAAAGAGAGAGGCATAACACTAACACCGGCTCCAAGATCACGTAAGCAGTTTTAATATAATTTCTTTTAATGGAGCAAGGTATAGTAGGTACTCCGGGGTCTCCAAGTTTCTTTGGTATTCCACCCTTAAAAGTATAATTAGCAAGCATGGTGGAAATTTCAGCTTCCGGTATCTTTCTTTTATTAGTAATGATATCCTTCATATATTTAGCATAAGGATTTGTTTTGAGCACATCAGTTAATCTCATACGCAAAAAGACAGGCCTAATCATTTCAGCAAAGCGCTCAAAATCCTTATCATCCTTTTTCTTGGATGGTTTCGGAGGAAAGGGCATGGGTTTCTGAACCCAAGGTTCCCTTTCTTTACCATGTTTCCTAGCAACAAAGTCTCTCTTATCACAACGTTGATTCTTTGATTGTGGGTTATCAAGATCAACAGCAGGTTCAACTTCTACATCATTGTCATTACTAGGTTGAGCATCATCATGAACATCATCATTAATATTTTTACTAGGTTCATGTTCATTACCAGATTGTGTTTCAGCATCAGACATAGAAATATCATTTGGATTATCAGGTGGTTCAGCAATAGGTTCACTAGAAGTTTGCACAGTTCTATCATTTTTCTTCTTCTTCTTTTTAGAAGAACTAGGAACATCAATATTATTTCTTTGAGAATCATGCTCGATTCTCTTAGGGTGGCCTTCAGGATACAAAGGTTCCTGAGTCATTCTACCAGTTCTAGTAGCCACTCTAACATCATAATCATTTTTCTTACTATTCATTTCATTAAGCACTTCTATTTGAGCCTTAAGTACTTGTTCTACTTGAGTGGTAACCATAGAAGCATGTTTGCTAACAAGTTTAAGTTCACCTTTAATATTAGCCATATAATCACCCAAGCGTCTAATCATATAAGCATTTTCTTTTAGTTGTCTACCAAAATAAGCATTGAAGTCGTCTTGCTTAAACATAAAGTTATCAAACTCATCCAAGCACTGACTAACAATTTTAGTAGGAGGGACTTCAGCTTTATCATATCTATAGAGAGAATTTACCTTTACTACATGTGTCGGGATATCAGGATCAGGAGGTTCTTCAGTAAATAAAGAATTGAGATCATATGTTTCTTCAACAGGCGGTGAATTAAGACCATGTATTTCTTCAATAGGAGGTAAATTCTTAACGTCTTCAGCTTTAATACCTTTTTCTCTCATAGATTTCTTTGCCTCTTGCATATCTTCGGGATTGAGAAATAAAACACCTCTCTTCTTCGGAGTTGGTTTAAAAATAGGCTCAGTAATTGGAGCAGGAGTTGGCTCAGGAGCTGGCTCAGGAGGTGCCCAATTATTTTCATTTGTCAACATATTATTCAATAGAATTTCAGCTTCATCCGGTGTTCTTTCCCTCAAAAGAGAACCAGCACAACTATCCAGGTAATCTCTGGAAGCATCGGTTAGTCCATTATAAAAGATATCAAGCATTTCAGGTTTCTTAAGAGGATGATCAGGCAAAGCATTAAGCAACTTGAGAAGCCTCCCCCGAGCTTGTGGGAGACTCTCTTCTTTAATTTGCACGAAGTTGTATATTTCCCTCAAAGCAGCTTGTTTCTTATGAGCGGGGATATATTTAGCAGAGAAGTAATAAATCATATCCTGGGGACTACGCACACAACCAGGATCAAGAGAATTAAACCATATCTTAGCATCACCCTTTAATGAGAACGGAAATATTTTGAGTATATAGAAGTAACGCGATCTCTCATCATTAGTGAATAGGGCAGCTATATCATTTAACTTAGTAAGATGTGCCACAACAGTTTCAGATTCATAGCCATAAAACGGATCAGATTCGACCAAAGTAATTATATCAGGATCAACAGAGAATTCATAATCCTTATCAGGAACACATATAGGTGAAGTAGCAAAAGCAGGGTCGGGTTTCATTTTATCTCTAAGTGATTCTTTGTTCCATTTAATTAATAACCTCTTAATCTCATATCTATCTTTGCAAGCTAAAATAGTGGCACAAGATTCCATATCAAAAAGATAACCCTCAGGAATAACAGGCATATTTTCATCATCACTACCATCATCGTATTCAGATTCAATAATTTCTTTTTCTCTAGCCCTAGCAATTTGTTCATCAAGAAATTCACCAAGGGGCACAGTAGTATCAGGCATAGAAGCAGTTTCATCATAAGTATCATGCATAGAAGAAGTAGCATCATCAATAACATGCGACATATCAGAACGAATAGCAGAAGCAGGTGTAGGTGTCGCTAACTTACTCATAACAGAAGGTGAATCAAGTGCAGAGCTAGATGGCAGTTCCTTACCTCCCCTCGTAGTTGAGGGATAGATCTTGGTTTTTGGATCTCTCGAGTTCCTCATAGTGTCCAGCAGATATAAATCCCAAGTGACTCAAAGAATAGAGCTATGCTCCCCGGCAACGGCGCCAGAAATTAGTCTTGATAACCCACAAGTATAGGGATCGCAACAGCTTTCGAGGGTAGAGTATTCAACCCAAATTTATTGATTCGACACAAGAGGAGCCAAAGAATATTCTCAAGTATTAGCAGCTGAGTTGTCAATTCAACCACACCTGGAAACTTAGTATCTACAGCAAGGTGTTTAGTAGCAAAGTAATATGATAGTGGTGATAGCAGCAACAAAAGTAAAGACAGCAAAAGTAATGTTTTTGGTATTTTGTAATGATTGTAACAATAGCAGCGGGAAAGTAAATAAGCGTAAACCAGTATATGGAAAACTCGTAGGCACTGGATCAGTGATGGATAATTATGCTGGATGCGGTTCATCATGTAACAGTCATAACATAAGGTGACACAGAACTAGCTCCAATTCATCAATGTAATGTAGGCATGTATTCCGTATATAGTCATACGTGCTTATGGAAAAGAACTTGCATGACATCTTTTGTCCGACCCTCCCGTGGCAGCGGGGTCCTATTGGAAACTAAGGGATATTAAGGCCTCCTTTTAATAGAGAACCGGAACAAAGCATTAGCACATAGTGAATACATGAACTCCTCAAGCTAAGGTCATCACCGAGAGTGGTCCCGATTATTGTCACTTCGGGGTTGCCGGATCATAACACATAGCAGGTGACTATAGACTTGCAAGATAGGATCAAGAACTCACATATATTCATGAAAACATAATAGGTTCAGATCTGAAATCATGGCACTCGGACCCTAGTGACAAGCATTAAGCATAGCAAAGTCATAGCAACATCAATCTCAGAACATAGTGGACACTAGGGATCAAACCCTAACAAAACTAACTCGATTACATGATAAATCTCATCCAACCCATCACCGTCCAGCAAGCCTACGATGGAATTACTCACGCACGGCGGTGAGCATCATGAAATTGGTGATGGAGGATGGTTGATGATGACGACGGCGACGAATCCCCCTCTCCGGAGCCCCGAACGGACTCCAGATCAGCCCTCCCGAGAGGTTTTAGGGCTTGGCGGCGGCTCCGTATCGTAAAACACGATGATTTCTTCTCCCTGATTTTTCTCTCTGAAAGCAAATATATAGAGTTGGAGTTGGTGTCGGAGGGTTTCCAGGGGGCCACGAGGTAGGGGGCACGCCCTAGGGGGGGCGCCCCCCACCCTCGTGAGAAGGGTGTGGGCCCCCTAGTCTTCATCTTTGGCGAGTATTTTTTATTATTTTTTCTAAGATGTTCCGTGGAGTTTCAGGTCATTCCGAGAATATTTGTTTTCTGCACATAAAACAACACCATAGCAATTCTACTGAAAACAGCGTTAGTCCGGGTTAGTTCCATTCAAATCATACAAGCTAGAGTCCAAAACAAGGGCAACAGTGTTTGGAAAAGTAGATACGACGGAGAAGTATCAAGTAGGTGCCAACACACTTGGCTCAATGGCCATGCCACTCACAGGCATCACATGCTCGATTGTCGCAGATGAGGGAAGGGCAGCAACATCTGAAACACCGCGCTTGATGGCTAACGCCTGACGCCCAATAGACTTGGGCGAACGAGATATCGCACCGTCCAAATCACTACTCTCCTCGACATCAACTATTTGGCTTGATTCCAGGATGATGTTGGTGGCAAGCCACACTCGAGATCTTGGGAGGGTCTACCTGTAGTTGCTCGACGCACAAAGGCAAAATCGGGATCCCATAGAACTCCCGAAGCTCGGGCATGATCTGTAGCACCGGAGTCACAACCATGTCATTGTCAAGTCCCTCAGAGGCTAATGGCGGTGAGCTAGCCCTAGCACCAGGGGAGAAACAACCATGAAGCTTATCTCCCTTCTCATCGTCGAAGCTGCCATCGGGCACAACCAAAGGGCGCAACACATGAGTACTCTGCAACACAGGAGGTGTCAGGGAGAGCCCGCCCAGTGCAGCCTCAGCTTGCTCCATGAAGCTCTCCATCTGCAACATCCAACCTTTCATAGAGTCAACGAGATCACGCAGAGGCTGGACCATTTTCTCAAGCTGAAAGGAAGCCATACCAAGGAGCTCAGAGCGCAGTAGCTCGGCCTGCCTCTCCAAAGCGAGCCGCATCGAGATATCCGTCGAGGCCATTGATCCAACAGGAGCAGAAAAGATCAATGACCAATAATCATGACAAAATATCTTTGAGAGGGACGGGGCTTCTTTTTGGACATTATACGGAGATGGAGCTTGTTGGTGCTCGACGGGCAGGCGGGGCAATGGCGACACAGAAGCTCTTCCCAAGGAGCTGAGGGGACGCCAAGCATTGCGGCACTCACGCGCTCGATGACTGTTCTCAAGGCACCGATAACATCTAAAAGGATCTTGACAATCCGCTGCACAGTGTCCAGGAAACAGACATCTGCAACATCTACCATGAAGCCAAGCGGGGATGGGGCGGGGAGCCAAAGCAGGGGCTAGTGACGCCTAGCGTTGCACATTGCGTGCGGGAGCACCTTCTCCCTGTTGGGGAACGCAGTAATTTCAAAAAAAAATCCTATGCACACGCAAGATCATGGTGATGCATAGCAATGCAAGGGGAGAGTGTTGTCTATGTACCCTCATAGACCATAAGCGGAAGCGTTATGACAATGCGGTTGATGTAGTCATACGTCTTCACGATCAACCGATCCTAACACCGAAGGTACGACACCTCCGCGATCTGCACACGTTCGGCCTGGTGACGTCCCACGAACTCACGATCCATTAGAGCTTTGAGGGAGAGCTTTGTCAGCATGACGGCGTGATGATGGTGATGATGATGCTACCGGAACAGGGCTTCTCTTAAGCACTGCTACGATATGACCGAGGTGGATTATGGTGGAGGGGGGCACCGCACATGGCTGGAAACAATCAACTTGTGTGTTCTAGGGTGCCCCCTGCCCCTGTATATAAAGGAGCAAGGGGGAGGCCGTTCGGCCTCAGGGCGCACCAAGGAGAGGGGAAGTCCTCCCCCTAGTAGGAGTAGGACTCCCCTTTTCCTATTCCAACTAGGAAGGGGGAACGGGAAAGGAAGGAGAGGGAGAGAGAGGAAAGAGGGGGCGCCGCCCCCCCTCCTTGTCCAATTCAGACTCCCAGGGGGGCGGCCAGCCCTAGGCCCTCTCCTCTCTCTCCCACAAGGCCCATGTTGGCCCATTAGTTCCCCCGGGGGTTCCGATAACCCCCCCTAGCACTCTGATAAATATCCGGTGACCCCCGGAACTCATCCGGTGTACGAATATAGTCGTCCGATATATAAATATTTATGTCTCGACCATTTCGAGACTCCTCGTCATGTCCGTGATCACATCCAGGACTCCGAACTATCTTCGGTACATAAAACACATAAACTCATAATATCGATCGTCACCAAACATTAAGCGTGCGGACCCTACGAGTTCGAGAACTATGTAGACATGACCGAGACTCACTTCTGGTCAATAACCAATAGTGGAACCTAGATGCTCATATTGGTTCCTACAAATTTTACGAAGATCTTTATCGGTCAAACCGCATAACAACATACGTTGTTCCCTTTGTCATCGGTTTGTTACTTGCCCGAGATTCGATCGTCGGTATCTCAATACCTACTTCAATCTCGTTACCGGCAAGTCTATTTACTCGTTCCTAATGCATCATCCCGCAACTAACTCATTAGTCACATTGCATACAAAGCTTATAGTGATGTGCATTACCGAGAGGGCCAAGTGATACCTCTCTGATACTCGGAGTGACAAATCCTAATCTCGATCTATGCCAACTCAACAAACACCATTGGAGACACCTGTAGAGCACCTTTATAATCACCCAGTTATGTTGTGACGTTTGGTAGCACACAATATGTTCCTTCGGTATTCGGGAGTTGAATGATCTCATAGTCATAGGAACATGTATAAGTTATGGAGAAAGCAATAGCAACAAGCTAAACGATCATCGTGCTAAGCTAACAGATGGGTCAAGTCAATCACATCATTCTCTAATGATGTGATCTCATTAATCAAATGACAATTCATGTCTATGGTTAGGAAACATAACCACCATTGATTCAACGAGCTAGTCAAGTAGAGGCAAACTAGTGACACTCTGTTTGTCTATGTATTCACACATGTACTAAGTTTCTTGTTAATACAATTCTAGCATGAATTATAAACATTTATCACGATGTAAGGAAATAAATAATAACTTTATTATTGCCTCTAGGGCATATTTCCTTCAGTCTCCCACTTGCACTAGAGTCAATAATCTAGTTCACATCGTCATGTGTTTTAACACCAATAGTTCACATCTTTATGTGATTAGTTCACATCTCCATGTGACTAATACCCAAAGGGTTTACTAGAGTCAATAATCTAGTTCACATCGCTATGTGATTAACACCCAAAGAGTGACCATGTTTTGCTTGTGAGAGAAGTTTAGTCTACGGGTCTGCAACATTCAGATCCGTATGTATTTTGAAAAATTTCTATGTCTACAATACTCTGCACGGAGCTACTCTAGCTAATTTCTCCCACTTTCAATATGTATCTAGATCGAGACTTAGAGTCATCTAGATCGATGTAAAAACCTTGCATCGACGTAACTCTTTACGACGAACTCTTTTATCACCTCCATAACCAAGAAATATTTCCTTAGTCCTCTAAGGATAATTTTGACCGTTGTCTAGCGATCTACTCTTAGATCACTATTGTACTCCCCTGCCAGAATCATGCTAAGGTATACAATAGGACTGGTACACAACATAGCATACTTTATAGAACCTATAACTGAGGCATAGGGAATGACTTTTCATTCTCTTTCTATTTTCTGATGTGGTCAGGTTTTGAGTCTTTACTCACCTTCACACCTTGCAACATTGGCAAGAACTCCTCCTTTGACTGTTCCATTTTGAACTACTTCAAAATCTTGTCAAGGTATTACTCATTGAAAAATCTTATCAAGGATCTTAATCTATCTCTATAGAACTTGATGCTCAATGTGTAAGCAGCTTCACCGAGGTATTTCTTTGAAAAATTCTTATTCAAGTATGCTTTTATGCTATCCAGAAATTCAGTATCATTTCCGATCAAGAATATGTCATCCACGTATAATATCAGAAATGCTACAGAGCTCCCACTCACTTCCTTGTAAATACATGCTTCTCCAAAAGTCTGTATAAAACTATATGCTTTGATCAACTCACCAAAGCGTATATTCCAACTTCGAGATGCTTGCACCAGTCCATAGATGGATCGCTGGAGCTTGCTTACCTCGTTAGCACCTTTAGGATCGACAAAACACTACAAAAAACGACACATCTGTGACATTTTGGGCCGAACGAATTTGTTTCTGTCATACATACGACACTTCTATGACAATAATTGTGACAAAACCCGGTATCATCATAGATGTGGTGGGCTCCTACTTCTATGACAAAAAATCATGACAGAAAATGGGCTTTTCGTCCTGGGCAGGCCGGAGACGCAGCTGCATGACATTCTTTGGGCCGTCCATGACGGAAAAAACCATGGTAGAAGCAAGGGCGAGGAAAATTTCGGGGAGTTCCCGGTTACGGTGGGAGGTCGGGGGCCGAGCGATGCACGTTTCTCTCATACACGTACGCGTGTGTGTGCGAGGCGTTGGGCTCTAACTGAACCCGAGCGATTGCACTGCAGGCTATGCGTTACTGAACCCGAGCGATCGATCGATGGCTGTTAAATGAACCCGATCGAGCGATTCCTTCGCTACAGCTGCTAACTGAAGCCGATCGATGGGATGAACAGTGAGCATTGCGGGGGGGGGGGGGGGGGGGGGGGGGGGGGGGGGTTGGATGAACAGTGAGCGGTGGCATTGCCTCTGGATGAACATGACCCCATGGTGTGGTGGAGGGCTGGATGAGCAGTAGACGGTGGAGGGGTGCCCGTGGAGGGGTGGATGAACAGGACCCCGTGGTGTGGAGGGCTGGATGAACAGTAGACGGTGGAGGGGTGGTTGAACAGGGCCCCGTGGTGTGGAGGCACCAGTAGAAAAGGGGGCAAAGGTCCAGGCCGGGTCAGCCCATTAGTCCTGGTTCAGTCACGAACCGGGACTAATGTGAGCATTGGTCCCGGTTCATGCGGCTAAGGCATTAGTCCCGGTTCACCTGAGCCCTTTAGTCCTGGTTTGAGGCACGAACCGAGACTAAAGGGTGCGATGCCCTTTAGTCCCGGTTTGTGTCTCTCCCAAACTAGGTCTAAATATTAAACCTTTAGTCCCGGTTTGAGACACAAACCGGGACTAAAGGGTGCAATCCTTTAGTCCCGGTTTGTGTCTCAAACCGGGACTAAAGGTCCCATTTTCAAACTCTACCCCGTGTGGATTGCCTTTTTTGTTTCAAAAAAATCAAAAGAAAATGATAAAAGCTTCAAAAAATAAAATCCTTCGAGAGGTAGTTATATTACTACATCTACTAGTTAGGAAAATTTAAAAACTTAAATTTGGACATGTTTTGCAAAAAAAAGTAGGGAAAATGTAAAACGGCTATAACTTTTGCATACGATGTCGGAAAAAAACGTATAATATATCAAAATGTTCAGAACGAAAATCCTCAAATTTCAGTTTTTTTAGAATCCTCAAATTCTAAAAGGAAAAAAAGTTATGCTCAAATTTCAGTTTTTTTGAATTTTTGTCAAATCTGGTCAAACTATGGTCAAACTACTTATTCAAGAAGTATTAGTGTTACTAAATAATTATTCAAGAATATTAGTGTTACTAAATAATTATTTCAGTTTTTTTGAATTTTGGTCAAATATGGTCAAACCGTGGTCAAACAATGGTCATACAACTTATTCAAGAAATATTAGTGTTACTAAATAATTATTTCAGTTTTTTTGAATTTTGGTCAAATCTGGTCAAACTATGGTCAAACTATGGTCAAACTAGGGTCAAACTGTAGTCAAACTACTTATTCAAGAAATATTAGTGTTACTAAATAATTATTGTTTTTTAGAACAATAGTTTCAAACTCAAACAGTGAAATGTGTGACTTCATGCTCAAGCTAAATTCCTGAGGGTTAATAGGATTGACATCTTACTATTGTCAGGAAAACAACAAGTGCAGACTTGGAAACGAGGGAGAATAGAACCCAGAAGTTAAGCGTGCTCAGGCTGGAGTAGTGAGAGGATGGGTGACCGTTTGGGAAGTTAGATGATTTGGAATGATGAGGGGTGATTAGAGATTAAAGGTTAAACTGAGCACTGATGAGGGGTGATTAGAGATTAGAGGTTAAAATAATTCAGAAATTTGAAAATAAAAAAAATCATAAAATCATAAAATTTCCTTTAGTACCGGTTGGTGTTACCAACCGGGACTAAAGGTGGACATCCAGGTAGCGGCCATGTGGAGGGCCTTTAGTCCCGGTTCGTATAAGAACCGGGACTAAAGGGGGAGGCATTAGTACCGACCCTTTAGTCCCGGTTCAGGAACCGGGACAATAGGCCCTTTTTCTACTAGTGAGGGCTGGATGAACAGTAGACGGTGGAGGGGTGCCCGTGGAGGGGTGGTTGAACAGGACCCCGTGGTGTGGAGGGCTGGATGAACAGTAGACGGTGGAGGGGTGGTTGAACAGTAGCCGGTGGAGTAGCACGTGGTGGAGGCTGGATGAAAAGGAGCACGTGGATGAACAGTCGCAGGTGGAGGCTGGAGGAGGTCGACGGTGGATGAACAGTAGCTCGTGGAGGCTGGAGAGGGTTGACAGTGGAGATGAACAGTATCCCGTGGAGTCCTGTTTTGAGGTACGCCACACCCCTCCCGATGAACAGGACCCCGATTTCGACCGTAGCGCTCCAACACAAGTCCGTTTCGTCCGTTTTGCGGTACACCACACCCCTCCCGATCAACAGGACCCCTGTTTCGACCATAGGAGGTCCATTTCCTCCGTTTTGCGGTACGCCAGACCCCTCCCGATGAACAGGATCCCGTTTCGAACGTGGCCGGTCGAACACAAGGCCGTTTCCTCCGTTCTGCAGTACGCCAGGCCTCGTTTCCATCGCATGTTCCGTCCAAGCCCTTCCCGATGAACACGACGCATTCCTTGCCTCCCCATGAACATGACGCATTCCGTTGCCTCCCCATGAACACGACGCATTCCGTTGCCTCCCCATGAACACGACGACGACGCTGTTTCTCCGTTCCGACCCAGCCATGTACACGAGCCCTGGCCATATGTATGCGCGAGTAGGCGTTCGAGATCCCGCCCGTATGTACACATATGTGGCCGTATTTTCTTTCTTGCACCCTGGCCGCTGTACGTACGTGTACATGCTACGTGCGCGCCTCTACTACGACATGTGCGCGCCTCTACTTCGACACGTGCGCGCCTCTACATCGACCAGTATGTACGTACACGTTCGCGACGAGAATGACAACTCTACGTACACTTCGACCAGGTGGCTCCCGACTGTCAGGCACTTCCTTGCCTGCGAAGATGTAGCTGGTCGGTCCCAGCAGTCAGGGGCGAATCGTTTTTTCTGCCCGGACGCACTTCCTTGCGTGCGAAGATGTAGCTAGTGGGTCCCAGCAGTCGGGGGCCTGGTGGGTCCCAGCAGTCAGGGGGGCGAATCTTTTTTTTCGGACGCACTTCCTTGCGTGCGAAGATGTAGCTCGTGGGTCCTAGCAGTTAGGGGGCGAATCATTTTTTTTGCGAAATACGGTGGCTCATCCGGTGGGTCCCCACTATCAGGTGGAGGAATAATTATTTTGCGCGTAATAAGGAGGCACTTCCTTGCAGCTGCCGTGGACCCAGCTGTCAGCCTCTCCACGTACAGTACTCTTCCGACGGAAGTCGGTCATTGACCACGTTGACCATGCCGCGCCGAGAGCACCAGGGCGGTGGTCCGGACGACGGCGAGGCCTAGGAAGGGGACGACGCGGAGCCAGGGAAGACGCAGCAGTGGAAGCCCGCGCGGAGAGGAGTATGAGGGTTCACTAGTTCGGCTGCGGTGTGAGGCTACCGTCGCCGCAGAATAATAGGGGGTGTGGGTGTGTAGAGGGATGGCCTGGCCAGCGGTGGGAGTAGTACGGGGCGGTGAGGCCTCCACGGCATCACAGCCGGCCACGGGAGGCAGGAGCACGCGACACGACCGGCGCTGCTTTGGGCGGCTGGAGCAAGAAGACCAGAGGTTGAAGAAGCACTACGGCTGTTGGATCGACATCGTACGATCACTGCAGCTAGAATCGTTTATATTGACTAAGTTGACAAAGCCCTTGGTACGCGTTAACTTAGTAGGCCCACAACTCGGATTTGGCAGAGAACATATAGCCCATTTTCAATTTGTAAGAATGTGCAGCCCATTTTTTTAATTCTAATGGAATTTACTACATCCCATTTACAGTTTGCTAAAAGTACAGCCCAACTTCTAGCTAGGACAATGATTAATAATTTCAAACAACCGCTCAAAACAGAATTCAAGAAAAATTCCCACATTTTGATCGGATCCGAAATATTTGTATCCGAAATTTCTAGTCAGGTTAAATATAATTTCAAAATAAAGTTGTATTATGTGAAAATCCAATGAAATATTGCGCGTGCAACAAGTAATGAAATTAAAAATTTCAAATTCCAAAAATAATATATTTTTCAAACTAATTACGTGTTTGGTGCATAGTAACTATCCAGTTATTATAATTACATCCCATTTATTATTTCTTGAAGTCCATTTTCTTGTTAAGCCTAATGCATACTTCCTAGGAAAGTTTGCAGCCCAGCGGGGCGGAGAATAACAAGTTGACCCGGATATTGTGTACAACTGTCGGCCCAGTTGCATTGCTGATGTTGAAAAAAAGCTATTTTTTATACACACATTAAAATATTGTATAGATAAGGAACATTTTTATACACACATTTAACAATTTTTAAATACATGATTAACACTTTAAAAAAAATATTTTTTAGTCAACAGTGGGCCCACAGCGAGCGGAGGAGGTCACAATACACATATTTTTTAAATACATGATTAACACTTTTGCAAAAACAATTAGCCCACAGCGAGCCAATTAGCTCCAGTCAGCCCACAATGGGCCGACAGGGGCCAGTCGGCCAGCTGTAGGCTGACTGGAATTCAATCGGCCTGCTGTGGGCCGACTAGGCCCAGTCGGCCTGCAGCGGGCGGACGGTGTATTATTTTTGAAAAGAAATTACCCAGCGTAATATTTATGAAAATTAATAAAAAAATGTATTATTTAAGAAAAAATAGCGAAAAAAGGCCTGTGTAGTACAGTACAACCTAACATGGTTACTCAGCCCACATTCAGCGACGCCGGAAAGGCCCAAACAAGGCTTCTGTACAACTTTTTGAAGTCACTAAGCTCAATTAATAACTTAAGAAAAAAGTTAGATTAGAGTGGAACCTAATTAAAAGCTGTGACGAGCAAATAAATAATTCAACGGGTCCCACTTGTGCGTGTGCGTGTGTGTGTGTGAGAGAGAGATAGAGATAGAGAGAGAGACCCATCGGCCGATGCTCGTAAATACATCTTTCAGCCATATGCATTGCTGATGCTCAGTAAAAACTTATATAGTTGACACAATCATATAGAACATCATAGCACACTGAACTTGCATACAAAAATTTCACACAGGTGGCACAATCAGGATGGAAGCAGTGGATCGCTATGGGAAGGCTATGTTGAAACCAACAAAGACGTACATAAAGGTTCATCGTCTTTATCAATGACAGGGAAATATCTTGAATGTTGTGCAAAGAAAACAGACAGACAACACAATAAGTTCTCCTAGCACATTAAGTTGACGTACAACCCTTTCTAAAAAAAGTTCCGGTACAAAATTAGAACAGGTCACAATCAAATGTACTGGCATATCAGTGCTTCACACCCATAGCTCGGATTTAACTAGTATCTGACAAGATTCAGTTGTTACCTCAAATTAGAGCACACCCAGGCAGCCAGCCTTGCCTCTTCTCCCAAAGAAGCAATGGCCTCCGCCGCACGATGGAGTAGGCCCTGTGCCATCCATTGTTCCGAGCAACACGGGGAAAGTCTGACGTTGACTCCTATAATGGACGTTGTCGACGGACCCTGGCACCAGCGGCGGCAGCAGGACTTCGATTGATGGATTGACCACTTCTTCGACATATACGAACACTCGATACAGGTACATCCCTAACGTGGTCCGCGGCGGCCTTGGTGGCGACGAATAGTACAACCCCGGTTCCTGCACCGGTATCTCAACACCAATCACCTTCGGTATGGTGGACGGCTTCTTCATCCATGCCATAACCGTCAGAGCCCAGCTGTCTGGAGGAACAAACATACTTACGAGCTCACCTCCAAGGTCGTTGATAAGCTCGTTCATGGACTCGCTATTCCAAGCACGTTGAGGCATGCCGTGGAAGGTAAGCTTTGTTAAAAACTCAAGCTCAGAGGGCACTGAGCCCCATCCTGGGTGCCACCGATCAAAGCTCACCAGCGCGCCATCGCAGAACAAACGCCAGGAAGATTTGAACACACGACTACAATCGAAAGTTGTCCGGAACCTGACAAAGAAATCAACCGGTGGCGGACAGACTTCGACGAGCAAGTCACTTATTTGGATGCCGTGCGCAATGCCAAGAGCTTTGACAAGGTCATCCGGCGAGACGGGAGGCCGGTCGCCGTTGATGGTTACCATCAGCACTTTGCTGGCAAACTGGTCGTCAAGCGCCGCCATAACACTGTTGAGTGACAGCACGCAACGACCGAAGGCAGGACGGACCTCAGGATCTCCGGCTCAGAGATTCGCGTTGACCGGCGACATGATAGTGCACTTGAGTACAGGGAGTACAGGAGGGGGATTTGGGGGAACTGGAGTAGGAATCGAGATTCCAGAGGTGGGGGAGGGGCGAGAGACTGCGGATGAAAAGGTAGCATGAATTTCGAGCATGCGCCAATATGCTCTCAGCGCGCAAGCGCACGAAAACACCGGTGGCGCCCACATGTCGGCCTAAGAGTCCTTATTCATTCTTTTTTGGAGAGCCCGGCCTTTTTTTCAGGATCTTTTGAGAGCCCGGCCTGAGAGTCATAATTGACCTGTTTGGCATTGCGTTACTACTCGGCCCATATTCAACGACACCTCACTGGCCCAAACAAGTGTACATCATTGAAAAGACACTGAGCTCAAATTATATAACTTGAAAAAAGGAGATATACTCTGAACACTGGAGAATGGTGATGCCTTCATTTAGCCCACCAGTAGTTCGAGACAATAAACAGTTCCAAACAACGATATATACAACATTCAAACACTGACTTGTGACTACTACTGACATAAACAGCAAGACATGATAGTTCATAAGAAGTCTTGCTACACCACCAAAACGCACCCATCTGCAGCGCTCAGACTCTCGTGATCCAGACGAGAATGACATTCTAAACAGAAGGAACTATTACATAGTAAGAGTGACATAGACGAGGATGACCAAATGATAAGGAATATGCATAACAAAAGAAAGAACTACCCATCCAGAACCAGCAGCAAAGACAACAAATTCATTCGAAGAGATGATCCAACACCATCGTAATTTGCAGCCCCGCTTCAGCGACCAGTGATCAAGAGACACCAGTTCTCCACCCTTTCGATGCAACAGCCCAATTACATATCAAGCTGAATGCTCGAACCACATCACTGCCTGTCGTAATTGAGACATCCAAGGATCAAAGTTAATCTGGATGCCTTTGTCATTCTCACCTTCTTTTGGCTGCAGGTTGTATCATTGACAATCAGGGGAGTTTGCTCCCGAACTCCTAGGGCTCGCCATGTAGACATAGTTTTCCATAGCAAACAGAGCCTCTCTGCCATCAAGGTCCTTGCCAACGGTGATCTCCTGGTTAATCGGATAATTGAGTCCGAGAAACAGAGAGTGTGAACCAAGGTTGTTTACCCGCCTCCAACTAAAAAATCCTAAAGGCCCCAACAAGCTGGTATCCTGCTCATAGACATAACAGCCACTGTCCGGATACTCACGTATTACATGGTGCTTGTATACAGTGGGGTTTTTGCAATATAACTTTTCCAGCTCATGTGTCCGAATGATCATCAGTCTTTTGCCGTCGTCTGATCGAGCGAGGAACTAGTTGTGCTTCCCTGTTTTGGCAAAGGTGGTGTGATTACAAAGGGAAGTAACTGTAGGGAGACTGCATCATATTAAAAAGGACAGGCATTGTTAATGTAAGATCAACATTGTTCAGAGTATGAGTAGGATAATGCAAGAAACAACATTGATATGTCCCTGTTAGAACTGAGAGGAAAATATAGGGAAATGTATATTGGGTTCGAAAATATAGAAGTGCCATGCATGGTTATACTCATGTTATCTCGCAATCGATTCTTCACAGGAAACTACCATGTCATGCATGTTATGTAATCATGTTCTGTCCTCACAAACAAATTCTTCAAGGTAACTAACAGACCATGCATTGTTATATACTCGTGTTCTGTGGGCAAAATTTTTGTGAGGATATTATTCTAGCCATTGATTGCTGAAGGGCGAATATAGGTATGTACACATGGTAAGCATTGCAGGATTTCACTACTTCCAAATATAGAGTTCTCCATATGCACATTTACTTCCCTGATGTATGGTTAGATGAAACCAACAGTGTGGTGCATGTTTCTACATCATGAAAATGAGGAAACTAACATGGCCATTGTTACACACTCATATTTAGTAGTAGTATATAGATTACTGTAAAATAAGGATAATATCCATATATTCCTAACTGTTTGATTATTCAGGGTACAAATTGGCTGTAATGACATGGTCACAATCGCATGAATTAACTCATTCCAAATATAGCTGATTTATGGCGTCTCTAATACATTGCCATAGTTCTACTCAAATTCCGCTCAAACAGAGATATGCTAATCATCACAAAAAGTTCAAACAGTGTCATGGCGTCATCATTAACATGAGAGGAAACAACTTACACGCGTCGTCCCAGCAATACGTGGTGCCATCTGCTTTGTCGATCACGTAGATGATGCCATTGTGTTCAATAGCATCACAGAAGTGTGTATCAGCTTTGACGATGATCCACTACGAGCCGAGTTGTCTCCAGCTAAAGAAGGCACCGGCGTAAAGATAGGCGAGTCCGCGGTCGAACAAGGCAATTAGCTTGAAGTCTGCGTAATTCGCATGTCGTGTGGGCACTTGGCAGATTACAATCTTTTGCAAAACAAGGTACGTCCAACTGACGTAGTAATCTAGATGACTTGGACCGCGATGGTAATACTCTATATAATCCAACGGAGGAAGGATAATCTCATGGGAGGTCTGGAAGTTCACGAGCACCAATTTTACCGTCTTCTCTGAAGGCAGCCATCCAGTGGGAGTTCATGCCGACCCAGTACATACCTGCTAAGAAGTTTCAGGCGATGGTGATCGGGTCGATGTCGAGGGAAATGATGTACGGCGACCCACTACATACCTGCAAAGAAGTTTCGGCTAATGGAGATCGGATTGAAGTTGAGGGGCATCATGCATGCCTCCGTATCATGGTGAGCCAATCTCGCAAGACCAGATAGTAGCAAGTAGGGTGTCTTGAATATCTTAGGCCTCGCTTCGACGATGGCCATGTGCATGTCCCTCGAGCATGCAGCCAGCCGCAGGGCGCTCAACATATCCATACACGAACAACAGAGGTCGAGGATGTCACTGGGGAGATTGCTCCAATTGCAGCTCATATGGATGCTGCGCAGTTCGCGTTCGGCCATGGTGGAGTTTGGAAGGGGGCTTGATTTACGGGGGAGAAGGATGTCGATGCTGGAGCGGCTAGCGAGGGAATAGTGGTACTGGGGGAGGCGAGTGAGGCGACGGTACACGGGGGCACAGTGAGATGGAGACGGAGAAGGAGATGGAGATGGAGTGGTGCTATGGGAGCGGAGAGGGAGACGAGGCGAGGCGCCAATGTGCTTTACAACGGCGGTGACAGACTGCACTGTGCACAGGGTGAGGCTGACTTTGGTAACCCGAACACGCCGCCCGGACTAGTGTTAGGCGCAGGGTGTTGTCACTTCACTGTGAGGACCGGCTAAATAGTATTTTGACCATCAAGTGTACCACAGTTGTACTACTGCTACTACTACTACTACTGCTACTACCAGTAGGTACATGAGTACTCCAGTATCATCCATATTGCGAGCAGAACCAAATTCTCGTGCATGCCCGATCAACGCTCTGCCGCGATGCATGCAGTGGTCGTTCTGGTGCATCAAGGACGGCATGCAGATCGTTCCACACTTGAGAAGAGGAAAATGGAAAGGTAGAACGCGGCAGCAGAGGAAGAGAACGCTGGCTAACGAGGCTGGGAGGGATCGAGCAGGAAGTTAATGCTCCACGCCTAAAGGTTTTGGGAAAACCTGAGTTTCATAAGGTGGCTTATACTCACCTAAACGCAGGGAGTATTTCTTAACCAGAGAATGTTGTGTCTCCCACTCACGCGCTCAAAAAAACTATGACACATTTTTTATCTGTTTGCATAGGTCCCAGGATGGGCACGTACACGAACAGGTACGACTCATCAGTCTACCCACATAGCCTTTTCGTTTAGTCTACCTAGCCGTCTAATCAACTACCTGCATGCCACTTCTCCCATTTACTTCTCCATCGGGAACCGATTCTCCTCGGCTTCTTCACCTCCCCTTCGTCTTCATTTGCATCCAAACTCCACTGCGTTCACATTGTTTTAACCTCTTTAAATAATAATCTACTACTTCAGTTAGACTAGCCATCTAATCCTAATTCTCCAAACCATAGCCCTCCGTTCCAGCGGTTCCAAATGGCGATAGAGATCGAGATGCAGGTTTTTAGCGTCCAACATGTCCTCGTGGAAGGCTCGATGCACATAGTTGCCACCGTCACCGTCCACCCAAGGGTTGTTCGACAGTGGATCAACAATGTATCCAACTCCCTCGAAAAGGTAGAGAGGAGGGTCATCGGTCTCGACGTAGAGTACACGGAGCGTGCCCCTGGGAAGATCCAGTGCGCCGCCGTCCTTCAGCTGTGCTTCGAAGATGATGTTTTGGTGTACCACATCATGCACTCGCCCTCCATACCAGGTGAGCTTCACGATTTCTTGTCTCGGGAGGACGTATACTTTGGTGGGGCAGCCATCAAAGGGGATAAACAGAAGCTGGAGCCGTACAAGCTTGATTTGAATAGCATCGCTGACCTACAAACCAGAATCAAAATTCCTGTAGAAGTTTGTGATAAATAGACACCATCCCTATTCGACGTAGCAAATTTTGTGCTCGGTACAAATCTTCAGAAGGGTGATTAGACAGTGGCATTAAGGTCGTCTGGATGGGAGAATTATCCCTTGACGTACGAGCGGATAAAATATGCTTCCCTCGATGCCCGTGTGAGTTTGGAGATAGCTACAAGGTCCAAAGAGCTTGTTGCGAAGCCGTCTCCCACAGAGAATGAGAACAAGAAGAAGAAGAAGAAGAAGAAGAAAAGGCTGCACCAGCAGGAGGGCATTATGGATGGATGAACTATTTCCTCTCTTGTAAAAAAATTATTCCCTCTCGGTGTATATTGATATAGATGGACCATTTCGATGGTGCATGTCTTTGGAACAGAGTAGTAGCGTGGGTCCGCTTGACTATAAGGAACTATTTATCCGCATATATAGCTTTCTCTGCTACTCCTTCTAGTGATCGGTATGCAGTGCATGTGTCTGTAGACATGACAGCTTGTCCATGGAAGTTCAACTACGGTGACCATCACGTTTCATCTCGCGATTCCCACGACGCCTCTCCAACCCACGGCACCACACCCCCCGACATGCGCCTCACCCCTCTCGGCCACACCGCCCCTCTGCCTTTGTGTGCATGACATGTGGGCCACCTAAAATGCGGCGAGCATCAAGTTTCTACCACAGCCACCCGCGATTCCCACGACGTCGCTCGAACCCATGAAACCACACGTCCCCCGACCTGTGGCTCACCCCTCTTGGCCCCACTGCCCCTCTGCCTACGGGAGCATTACATGTGGACCAGTCACCTATCGGGTCCACATGTTATTGACTCAAAGGTAGGTGTAGTAAGGCGCTGAAGCTCAGTTCCGACGACCCTAAGAGGGAAATGTAACTCCTGCGCCAGGGCTTGTGGTGCTCCCGCAACACGAACTCGTGCCAAACTCGAGATTTGTTTCTTTACTATAGATGCACGCAACGATTTAATGGACATTGTAATCTCAACATGTGATGGGGAGCTCTAAATTTGAATTTGAAACTTATAAAACAAAAAGATTCAAAACAAATAAACTGGGAGAGAGGGAGTATATCATAGGATGTGTCCCATACAAAATAAGTCCCCTGGTTTGTCACCATGCAGATGCGGTTAGAAAGGAGCACAGCGTCTTCCTATTCGTACGGCAACAAATCGGCCGCAGACAGCATGGTCTGCCTTTGACCGCCATGTGCAAGGTTCGTGCTATCTTATTCAATCTCACCGTGGTTCCATCGTACCAATTCATGCGGTGGCCCGTTGCATGGCTGATCCCAATGTTGGACAAAGGTTCTACGGGAACGGTTTCACCATTGTGAATGTTGTGCAAATTGATGTTGGTACCCTCCCATACATATGCAAGCCAATCTCCACTCGCACCGAGCCTAACCTGTGAAACAGTGGGCAGGGGGAGTGAGGGAGTCCTGGATTAGGGGGTGTCCAGATAGCCGGACTATACCTTCGGCCGGACTCCTGGACTATGAAGATACAATATTGAAGACTTTAGTCCCGTGTCCGGAAGGGACTTTCCTTGGCGTGGAAGGCAAGCTTGGCGGTACGGATATGTAGATCTCCTACCATTGTAACCGACTCTGTGTAACCCTAGCCCTCTCCGGTGTCTATATAAACCGGAGGTATTTAGTCCGTAGGAACAACAATCATACAATAGGCTAGCTTCTAGGGTTTAGCCTCCTTGATCTCGTGGTAGATATACTCTTGTACTACCCATATCATCAATATCAATCAAGCACGACGTAGGGTTTTACCTCCATCAAGAGGGCCCGAACCTGGGTAAAACATTGTGTCCCCTGCCTCCTGTTACCATCCGGCCTAGACGCACAGTTCGGGACCCCCTACCCGAGATCCGCCGGTTTTGACACCGACATTGGTGCTTTCATTGAGAGTTCCTCTGTGCCGTCGCCATCAGGAAGGATGCCTCATCCCGTCTTTAAAGACGGCACCGTTGCTAAGGGAGCTTTGGCTGTCGGCCAAACTCTCTGGCTAGGTGGTTTCCTTATGACCGCCTGTTCGGCTACTGCGCCGACGATGACCTCTCAGGTCATCGAAAGCAATCTTCACGTCAGCTCGGAATTCGCCGAGCAGCTAGATCCAATGGAGCTCTCTTCCCTAAACGAGCTCTTGGATCGCATCGCCGCCCTGGGAGTCGCTAAGGATTACGACCAGATTGGGCCTAAACCCGATCTAAGAGAGATTAACTCTCCCCAGGTCACCCATCACGTTGCCGTGGTAGAGGGACAGTGCGGCGACCCTTCATCTATCTTAAGGACTAGCTATGTCCAGATTCCCGATCCCTCCAAGCCGGATACCCACGGAGGGGAGGACATCACTCAAGACCTGAACTTAAAGTCAGGCGACGGGCTAGATTCATTGGACAGCATCCAAGAATCCAAACTTCCGAGTTCGGAAACTCCTTGGCCCCTGTGTCTTAGATTGGGTGAGGTTTCGGATTTGATTCCACCCACCCGTACATAAGCGATCTGTCCCAAATTAGGCAAGAGCCCGAAGAAACAGTACATCATTACTGGTCCAGATTCCTCCTGGTTATGAACAGGATAAAGGACTGCCGCGAGGAAGATGCAATTTCATTCTTCTGCAATAATTGCACGGACAAGGGAATCCTCAACGCCATAAGTTGCCGTGATATTACACGCTTCGCTGACTTGGCGTCCATAGTACGAAAGTACTATGCGATGGAAAGCGCCTGGAAAACCGAAATAATATTTTGGGACAATCCGGCCCTGAATACAAACCCAGTCCGAAATAAAAGGGTGCATCATCGCAGACACCCGGGTTTGATACCAAAAAGCAAAAGCCCTCTACAGGGCACGGAACCGTACTGGAAGGTTGGCTTAATGGACCCTGTAAAATTCACAGTGCAGAGGGCGCCACACCAACTCACAGCCTTAGAGCATGTTGGATACTCCGGCAGGTGGCAAAAATTGGCAAAGATCTTCTAATTCCAGAAGCCACAGAAAGCCACCCCAGAGACACCAGTATGGTATTAACAGTCTTCGAGACTTTCGCATCAAATAATATGCAAAAAAGAACACTCTGCAGCCTTGCCGAAGTCTACCAAGTAGCAACAATAAACCCATGGAGTGACACGGCTATTACTTTTAACGCCAGTGATGAACCTAAATTCCGAACAGCCCGAGCACCAGCCGCATTGGTCCTCAGTCCAATAGTGGACGGCTTTCGTCTTACCAAGGTACTCATGGATGGCGGCAGCGGATTGAACCTCATTTATGAGGAAACCCTTCAAAAAATGGAAATAGACTGGAACCGCATTGAGCGAAGCAGCACAACCTTTAGTGGAATAATCCCCAGTCAGGAAGCGCGCTGTACAGGAAAAATCACACTAGATGTGGTGTTCGGCACGCCGGATAATTACAGGTCCGAAGAGGTCACGTTCCAAGTGGCCCCGTTCAGTAGCGGATATCATGCTCTGCTAGGGCGGGAAGCATTTACAATCTTCCGAGCAATACCCCATTACGGGTACATGAAGCTCAAGATGCACGGGCCTAACGGAATCATCACTCTCGCTAGTGATCCAGACATAGCACTCCACGCCGAAAACAAGACAGCCGCACTGGCCCTCGAGGCGCTATCCGAAGCCCTACCGGCTGAGGAACTAATTGCGCTGCGCTCCACGGTGAATAGGGATGATGTGATACTCGACAAAAGATCCAAGTGCACCTCCTTTAAACTGGCGGACGAAATAGTCAAATTCCAGGTCCATCCAACGGACCCCAATAAAACAGCTTCCATCGGGGCATAGTTAAACCCTGATGTAGACGCCTCACTGCGAGAGTTCCTACGAGAGAACTGGGACATTTTCGCCTGGCACCCTTCAGACATGCCAGGAATCCGACGCAGGCTGGCCGAACACAGCTTAAATATCCTAAAAGGATTCAATCCAGTCAAACAGGCTCTTCGGCGTTTTTCCGAACCTATGAGACAGGCCATGGGAGAGGAACTAGCCAAGCTATTTGAGGCCGGATTCATCAAAGATATAAAACACTCAGACTTCCTAGCAAATCTGGTGATGGTACCAAAGAAGGACAAATCCTGGCGCATGTGTGTTGATTTTAAAGACCTTAACAAGGCTTGCCCAAAGGATCCCTTCCCTCTCCCCCACATCAATCAAATTATCGACGCTACCGCAGGACACGATTCGTTGTGTTTCCTCGACGCATACTCCGGCTACCATCAAATAAAGATGGCAGAGTCAGACCAAGCCGCAACGGCATTCATCACACCATACGGCCCATTCTGCTTCAACACAATGCCCTTCGGGCTCAAAAACGCCGGCGCAACATATCAGCGCATGATTCAAACATGTCTGGCCAACCAGATCGGCAAAACAGTGGAGGCATACGTAGATGATGTGGTCGTTAAAACAAGACATGTCGAATCTCTAGTAGACGACTTGAGGCTAACATTCGATAACCTCCGAACATACGACATCAAGCTCAACCCGGAAAAATGCATTTTCGGCATTCCAGCCGGAAAGCTCTTGGGCTTCATTGTATCCGGTAGAGGAATTGAAGCAAATCCAGCCAAGATCCGAGCTCTGTCACAATTGGATATCCCGAAGGACCTCAAACAAATACAAAAATTAACCGGATGCGTGGCGGCTCTAAGCCGCTTTATCTCCCGCTTGGGAGAAAAGGCCGTACCCCTTTACCGCCTCCTTCGGCGCACCGAACACTTTGAGTGGACGGATGCAGCCACGGCCGGACTCGACGAAATAAAAGCCATATTGGCAACAAACCCAGTCCTGGCCGCGCCAAACATTGGTGAACCAATGCTATTATACATTGCAGCAACCCATCAGGTCGTAAGCGCAGTGCTCGTCGTCGAACAAGAAACGGACGGACACAAATTCCCCCTTCAAAAGCCGGTCTACTATGTGTCCACTGTCCTTACTCCATGCAAGTCACGGTACCCGCATTATCAAAAGATTGCGTACGCGGTATTTATGGCATCCCGGAAGCAGCGACACTACATTCAAGAGTGTTCAATAACAGTAGCCTCGGAAGTGCCACTTAACGATATTATAAACAACCGCGACGCGACGGGCCGGATTGCAAAATGGGCCATCGAGCTCCTCCCATTTGACATAACTTACAAGCCACGACGAGCTATCAAGTCGCAAGTTTTGGCCGGCTTCGTCGCAGAATGGACGGAGGCCGAACTCCCTAAAGAGTACGGCACATATTCAAACTGGGTCATGCACTTCGACGGCTCCAAAATGTTGGCCGGTCTAGGGGCTGGCGTCGTTTTGACGTCCCCCACAGGAGACACAGTTCAATACGTACTCCAGATAATGTACACAGACTCCAACAATGCAGCCGAATATGAGGCCCTTTTACATGGTCTCCGGATGGCAGTATCCATGGGCATTCAACGCCTAGAGGTGCGCGGGGACCCGAACCTTGCAATATCCCAAATAAATGGAGACTTTGATGCCAAGGATCCAAAAATGGCAGCTTATCGCAACACCGTCCTAAAAATGTCAGCTCGGTTCGAAGGGCTCGAATTTCACCATATAGCCCGGGAAAATAATCAGGCGGCAGATGTCCTAGCACGCATCGGTGCAAAACGCGATGTACCCCCCCCCCCAACATCTTCTTGGAAAGGCTATTCAAGCCATCCGTAGTATGGGAAGGGGAACCCGACAATAACAGCCCGGACCCAACCGCACTGCCCGACACCGAACACTCTGACATAATTGGAGGCTCTGCCAATGAAATAACACCTTCAGCCCACGTAATAATGGTCGTCATCGCCCCGTGGACAGAACCATTCCTCGCCTACCTTACTAGGCAGGAACTCCCCGAGGACCAAAATGAGGCACGCTGCATAGTGCCGCGATCTAAAGCCTATAAAGTCCATGAGGGAGAGCTTTATAAGAAAAGCACTACCGGAGTCCTTCAAAGGTGCATCTCCGAAGAGGAAGGGCGGAACCTCCTGGCTGAAATTCATGCCAGACTCGGCGGTCATCACGCTGCAGCTCGGTCCCTTGTAAGCAAGGCCTTCCGTACAGGCTTTTATTGGCCGACGGCCCGGGCAGACACCCAGGACTTAGTCCAACGATCCGTCGGTTGCCAGCTTTTTGCAAACCAAAGCCATATGCCACCCACCGCCCTCCAAACTATCCCCATCACTTGGCCCTTCATGGTATGGGGGCTTGACATGGTTGGACCCCTTAAAGGCGGAACCCACAAGAAAAAATACTTACTAGTCATGGTGGATAAGTTCACCAAATGGATAGAAGCCAAGCCTGTTAAGACGGCCGAATCCGGACCGGTGATAGACTTTATATCCGGGGTTGTACACCGTTACGGTGTCCCCACAGCATCATCACTGATAACGGCATGAACTTTACGGCCGACAAGGTAAAACTCTGGTGCAAAAACATGGGCATCAAGCTCGATTATGCTTCCGTCTATCACCCACAAACTAATGGCCAGGTCGAACGTGCAAATGGTCTTATCATGAGCGGCATCAAACCCAGATTAGTGCGGTCCCTTAAGGAATCTAATACGCACTGGGTAGAGGAGCTTGACTCCGTACTCTGGGGGCTGCGGACCATGCCGAATCGCACCACCGGATACACACCATTCTTCATGGTGTACGGCGCAGAGGCAGTTTTGCCCTGCGACATAATTCATGACTCACCTCGAGTGCGCATGTACGAAGAAAGAGAAGCCGAGCTCGATCGGCAGGACAGTTTGGACGCCTTGGAGGAAGAGCGTGACGTGGCAAAAGCCCGTTCTGCATTCTATCAACAGCAGGCTCGAAGATACCAAAGCAAAGAAGTACGGGCCAAAAATTACAACATTGGAGAATTAGTTCTACGCCTGCCGGACAAGAAAAAGGACAAACTCAAGCCCAAGTGGGAAGGTCCCTTCATAATTGACCAAGTCCTGACTGGTGGAGCGTACCGCCCGCGAGATGCACATCGAATAACCGACTCGAGCCGAAACCATGGAACGCAGCCCGTCTCCGAAGATTCTATGCCTAGTGCCGGACTCTGTGTTCGTCTCCTTCCTCTGTCCATTTTTTTTATACTTTTTGTCTTACATTTCTCTCCTTCTCCCCTCTCTCCCTTATAGCCTTTAAAGGCTCATAAAGTGACGCACTATCCGCGCTCATTAAACCTGGGGGCTTCTTTAAACAGAGGCTTATTTATACGGGCTTCATGCCCAACACATGTGTCACACTTCCGCATGTACCTTTTATTCACCATTATATGCATCGATATGACTTAAGTTTTGGCCAAGCTGGGTTGCCTGGCTCCTGTGCTTACCCCTACGTTCCCGGTTGTTTGGCTAGGTGGTAAAGGGAGCACCTCTGTGATTGTTACTTCCGGGTCAGCCGGATGTGTACCTCAGACTGGGTGAAGCCGAAAGCTAGCGTTCTTAAGGGAATATTCGGTCGGTGAACTAAAGATGATCTTTTTCACTTATTTATATATACGCCCCCAGATGTTTTTCCTGCGTCTCTTTTCGCAGAATGGACATGCACTTTAGGGCATGCCTCCCAGGGAAAGGAACCCCTAACGGAACTATTCTCCCTGGAAGATGTTTCTTACTAACCATGTAATATAACATAACTAGTTGGGCACTTGTCTGTTCAAGCACTAATGACCCCTACGCCTGGTCTCCATGCATACCCCGGTTCTTATATAACCGCGAGGGTATTCGGACACACTCCGGACCGTCAAGTCCCGAGGTTGAAGCGAAAAGGTCGGCCATGACAAACGATCTACAATCCGGCTAGAAGGCATTACACATGTCAATTAAAATTACATAGTCAATCTGACTGATTGTATTCCTCTTCAATACCATCTAACAGGCTGTCTAGCTTATAGTCCTGTTGGGAATACTTTGCGGCCAATTCTACTTGGCCGTATACTAAGCTCACAGGGATCTCCTTCCCATCGGGCCCCATGGGTCCGACCTCGGCCATGTGGTTTGGGTCAGCCTTCGTGTACCGCGTCTTCACCATGGCCCAGGCCTCCCTGGCGCCTTGATGGTAGGCCGACATCTCCCACAATCGGAAGCACCGTCGCGCTCCCTTAAGCTTCTCTACAAGCTCTCCAAGGCCTTCGGGCATGGAGACGGATGGCCACAAGGCCTGGGAGACGCCTTGCATCACCTGCCGAACTCGCTCGTGCAGTTGTGAGAGCTCGGGAAAAAGGTCACCCGTAGAACCGGGCATTTCCTCTATAGGACGACCTGTTAGCATACCTACAGACATTACTCTGTTAGTCGACTTCCTCGCCGAACTCTTTTTTCAAAAAGTTCGTTTAAGCACTTACTAAATATGCTGCGTCGAAGCCGCTGATTCTCCTTAACGGAGTCCAATAGCTGGGCACGAACATCCTTCAGTTCAACGCCCAGCTTGGTGTTGGCATCTTGGAGATCGTTCTTCTCCCGCCTCACCTTTGTTAGCACACTCTCACCAGCCTTTAGCTGGCGTAGGAGTTGTTGCTTTTCCGGATTTAATCCGGCGCCATCTGCAATTTCATTTGCCAGATTTGCACCCACGCCGCACTTCGCAAAATACTTATCTTTTGAAGTGTATATTACCAGAGGGGGTCTCCTTGGGCTCCCCTGTCGCGGCTAGTGCGGCCTCAAGTTGGGCTTTGGACTCTTCCAGCTCCTGGGACAGTAGGGTATTCTTTTCTGTAAGAACCTGCATAACAAATGATCCTTAAATCAGTTATTCTAACTGTTTCAAGTCTCGGGGGCTACTGGTATATATATAATTACCAAAATTTTCTTACCCGTATGTCTTTTACATATTGCTCTGTGGCTCTGGCTAGACCATTTTGAGCGGCACGGAGGTACGCATCTACCAAATTGAAGGCATCCAATGCCTCTTGGGAGAAACAAGCATCGCGAAGAACAGTCCGGCAACGCCTGTGGTTCATGGCACTCTCCACCTCGGAATTGGTGGCGGACAGCCTGTCCGCATCCTCTGTCGGAGGAGCGTCCGGTGCGCTCCTTGTGTTTGCCTCCGCTTTTGGACTAGGCTTTGGAGCCTGGCTGGTGGAGGCGCGATTGGCAACCTGTCCGGATATAGTCCGGCGAGGTCTCTTCATCCTGAAGAAAGCACGAGCGTTAATATGCCTTGAAGGAATAACACCTGGGAATAAGATGGCGCGTTATACCTTTGCGCCGGCGTCTCAATCCGGACTGCACTTCTTTTCAGCCCATGGGGCCTTGCCGCCCCTCGTTGGCTAGTCGCCGCAGGCTCGGCCTCCCATCTCAAGGACCTCCCCTGCAAAACACGGTTGTCATACGGCAATGGAAAACACGCGAGGATAGATCCCTTTTCAAAGTGCTGGGACTTCGGTCTCAGTTACCTGTGAGGCTGGGAGTAGCCCTGGGTAATCGGCCGTAATGGCCACCAAGGCGTTGTCCTTGCTCAATTGATGAAACACCCCATCAATCAGCTCCACAGATAAGTCCGGATCCTCTTGAGAGGCCGGGTCGAGGGACCGTCCCGGATCCTCGGGTTGTGGAGGAGGGCTGTTTATTTCCTTAACAGCTTGGCGCAGTTCCTGCGTTGAAGTCGTTAGACTGAATATTTAACGATGGGAATATATAACGGATGGGCAAGTAAAAGTGTCCACTTACCCAACTTGGGGGATTGTACATAGAAAATCCACCCTGTGGGTTGACGCGGAGAAATTCCTCCTCTTCTCCCTTGTACAAAGCGGACAAGGTCTTTATTAGAGCGGCACCCGAATCCGGCCCCTTACAGCCGTGGCAGGTGGCGTCGTCCTCCCTGTTGAAGTCCCACATGGGGTGGCCTCTATACTGAAGCGGCTGCACCCCTCGCATGATGCATGCGACCATGACCCCGATCATGCTCAGTCCGGAATGAGCTAACAATCTTATCCGGCCCATCAGGTAAAGAACGTCCTTGTCACTTTCCCTCTGAGGGCTCCGTGGACGCCATCTTAGGCGCTTCTTAGGAGCACTGTCGAACTCAGGGAGGCCGATCCGGACAGGATCCGGCAGCGGGACGTCCTCTATATAAAACCATTCTGAAGGCCAGTCCTCGGACGCCTTCTTTGGGGTTCCGGATAGATATCCGGCCCCGGCGATGCGCCACACTTCGGCTCCGCCCACTTGATATATTGACCCCTTCTGAGAACGGGGCACAAGGCAGAATAGCCTTTTCCACAACGCGAAATGAGCCTCGCAGCCCAAAAACAGCTCGCAAAGGGCTACGAAGCCCGCGATATGCAATATGGAGGCAGGCGTAAGGTTGTGCAGCTGGAGGCCATAGAACTCCAGGAGCCCCCGGGGAAACGGATGAATTGGAAATCCGAGCCCTCTTATTAAGTAAGGGACAAGGCATACCCGCTCTCCTTTGGAGGGATTGGGGGCTCTCCGCTTGCTCTCCGCCATTATAGGTGGCAAGTCCGGCTTGAACCGGGACCATATAGGCCGGGGGAGAAATCCCTTGGTCTGGAGCGTCACTAGCTCGCTGTGCGGGATGGAGCATCTCTCCCAATCTCCAGGCTGAGGGCTCGAGAGGAGGAGCTACGGTGGCCGGCCATGATAGAATGGACCTCTGTCGGATACGCTCTGATGAATACTCGCGGAGATGAGAAGGTGTGGTTTGGATCTAAATCCTCGTCCCCTTAAATAGGTGGCTCATTCATGCGGCTAGGGGTGTAAATATAAAAACACCCTGACTTTTCGTATTCATTTGACACATGGAAGACGGCCATTATTGGGCGTAGAAGCCAAGGAGCGCTACATTTACAAGAAACCGGACATTATTCAACAGGTACACTGAATTTGGAGGAGAACCCGCCTTGCAATGCCGAAGACAATTTGCGCGCCGGACTCGTCGTCATTGAAGCCTGGTTCGGGGGCTACTGAGGGAGTCCTGGATTAGGGGGTGTCCGAATAGCCGGACTATACCTTCGGCCGGACTCCTGGACTATGAAGATACAAGATTGAAGACTTCCGTCCCGTGTCCGGAAGGGACTTTCCTTGGCGTGGTAGGCAAGCTTGGCGGTACGGATATGTAGATATCCTACCATTGTAACCGACTCTGTGTAACCCTAGCCCTCTCCGTTGTCTATATAAACTGGAGGGTTTTAGTCCGTAGGAACAACAATCATACCATAGGCTAGCTTCTAGGGTTTAGCCTCCTTGATCTCGTGGTAGATCTACTCTTGTACTACCCATATCATCAATATCAATCAAGCAGGACGTAGGGTTTTACCTCCATCAAGAGGGCCCGAACCTGGGTAAAACATTGTGTCCCCTGCCTCCTGTTACCATTCGGCCTAGACGCACAGTTCGGGACCCCCTACCCGAGATCCGCCGGTTTTGACACCGACGGGGAGAATTAGGAAATGGACACGAAAGTAGTCTTTAGAATGCATTTACTACGTGATCAAACTCATCTTACCTGCTCATCGGAGGAAATCTGAGTGCCCCTCAACGTCGGCATCTCAAGGTGCGTCAACTTGCAACTACGGCCAAGCCGCGCTGGAGAGACCCCCAAGGAAACATCCTCGTGCGTTCCACGGAACATCAAGATGCATTTGTATGAGTAGTTTATCTTGTGAGAGAAAAGGATGAACGAGGGAAGGCCTCTAGAGATAGAGATGGACATCGTGCATTCCATGGAACGATGTTTCTTCTGGCCCGTGTGTTGCAATGGATCCAAAGTAGTAGAATAATACTTGTTCACGTGCTTGAAATATAAACACTCTAGTTTTGATATACATGTGTCAGCAGACATGACAGCTTGTCCATGGAAGTTGAACCACGGCGACCATCACGTTTCTTGTTTCTACCACTAAGCCACTGAAGTTCGGTCCCGTGGGCCCCGAGAGGGAAATGTAACTCCTGCGGCAGGCCTTGTGGTGCTCCCGCAGTACGAGCTCGTGCCAAAACTGGAATTTTTTTCTTACTACTACCAACTAGTACTAGTAAGGTACATGTGCATTGCACGCATGAGATTCTGGTGGTTTGTGCATTATGCTTCTACATGTGGAGCTTTCCGGATTCTAACATGTGGCAAAATCTGGTGGAATGTAAGGTTAGGCAAGCTTGATTAACTTAGGCGAGTGTTTGATTCAAGCCACACCTTAGGCAAGCCACACTAAGGCCCCACATGACATACACACAAAAAATCTGGCAAGATTCCCTTAGGCTTGCCAACTTGTTTCTCTCATTTTGAAGAACTAATAACTTTGCCTAAGCTTAGTTGTGGCAAAGTTAGGGTATGTTTGATTCAAAGGATTTTCATAGGATCTTTGAAGGATTAGAATCCTTAGGAATTTTTCCTAGGTTGGTCGTTTGATTCGTAGGATTGAATCATGTAGAATATTTTCCTAAGGATTCATTTGTACTACATTTCACAGGAATTCTAACATGCACTCCAACCTCTTGAAAGAAATTCTTTGTTTTTCATGTGACACAATCAAACAAACTCAAATCCTATAGGGATCCAATGAACATGCCATTCCAATCCTACTTTTTTCCTATTGTTGTGTTTCTGCAATCCTATGAATCAAAGAGGCCCTTAGTCATGAATTAAGTTCAACCATGGAGTCTTCTATATTATACATGTGGCAGAATCTGGTGGATGATATCCAATGGCCAGTAGTGCTCGGATTTGCCATCTTTGTACCGTCAGATTGGCTTCATCCAACGACCAACTTTCAAAGTTTTTCACACACTATATAGGGGGTATAGATATAGATGTGTCGGTCCGTTGGAATGGATCCAGAGTATATATATATCTATTTAGTGGAGTGCACTCTAAACACATTATCTATTTATTTTTCTCTAACCTTTCGTAGCCATGCAACCAAGCCACATAAGCTTCATGGGTGCCCCCCACATCATATTATTCATACCACGTTGATTGAAAAATAGATAAATCGCCCAAAACAAGATCTTCCCGTTTTTTGTTCCTACGATGCTGTGTCGTGCACGTACCTACTAGTTGTATAGTGGTAGTACTAGTAATATAGTATTAGGAGTACAAACTTGGTACTAGTAGGAGTAGTACTAGTATGGAATGCTCCTACTCTATCAACGAGCCCCGTCTGACACCAAATTTCTTGGCTTCCGTGCTACAGCTAGATCTTCCCCTCGTTTCTTTTTTCCAACCCGGCGGCGGGCGGGGTGTCGGTTTGCTCAATGGTGGTCCCACATGAAAGTAAAAATGCTAGGCAACACGCCATCCCTAATCCATGTGTCGTGCCGGACGGGCCGTGTTCTACTCCCGATTCCCGGGCGTGTGGGGGTGCGACGCGAACACAGCAGGTCTTTTCCTTTTACCAGCAATGTGCTCATGCGTTGCGACGGATCCAAAGTAGTAGAATAGTAGTATTTGTTCACAAATTTGAAAGAAATCACTATTGTTTTGATATACTCCTAATATATTACTCCCTCCGTACCTAAATATTTGTGTTTTTTGAGATTTCAAATGGACTATCACATACGGATTATATAACATATTCTAGTGTTTCTAGCAAGATGCCCGCGCGTTGCACGAAGTTGATGGAAAAGGTAAGCACAACTTATAAATTGACGGATGGAGTACTAGTTACAATGATGCATATAATTAAGCAAAGGGATCACACATGTCGGTATTGACTGGAACGAGAATGCAACAGCACAGAATTAAGGCCACGATGATGCAATCGCAGTGGTGGTTACAGAAGGCAAGAAGAAAGATGGATCCACGAACGTACGACCTCCTCCTCCTCAACTTAGTGCGCCGGGCCACCGACCGGCGGCTAAGGAGCGGCGACTTTTGTGGCGAGGTCGAGGTGCTTCTCAGCAAAGGCATCCAAGGCTTCCAGCCGGTTGAGGAAGGCCAACATCGTAGTGTCCTCACTGGCCTTGTAGATACCTATGTACATGATTTCCTCGTACATGTGGATGTGTAGGTCGACGAATTCTTGCAGGGCGAGGCGCCTCACGGCGAGCGCGACCTCCAGGTGGACATTCTTCGTGGCGTCGGCGGGCAGTCACAGGGCCACCAGTGCTTGAAAGAGGTTCCGGCCATGGAGGCCGATTAGGGTGGCACGCAATGAGGAGCCCGGGCGCACGGGCTGGAGGAGTACGGCGACGTCGTCCGCGAGCTTCTTGAGGACGGTGAACTTGTTGCCGGTGGCAACGATCATCTGGTCCAACTGAGAGTCGTAGTTGGCGTCGAAGGCGGCCATCCACCAGCCAGTCTCCAACACCGTCTGGAGACGATCCTCGGCGCCATGCCGCAGGCCGGTGTCGTGGACCATCTGGTGCATCCGCTGGCCGCTCACGAGCATTGTCGCCATGGGTCTGGAGTGAGCTCTTTTGCGCTTAGTGTAGGTGCTTAGGCAAATGCTTAGGTGCGTACGATGTGGTAGATGCATTGGAATGGAGGGGCGCCTTTATATGAGGGCAAACTGCGTTGCATTCACATCGTGCAGCCTCTTTTCCTGGACCTCCTCCCATTACTTCCCTCATGCATTAATTGCAGGAGGATGCATTGGCCGTTCAACATATCGGGAACCGCTACTCCCTCCCTCGTCTGCATTAAAGCCGTATCGGGAACTGCGCCGCCCGCTGTCAAATCGAATACTCCCTCCGTCTAGGTGAGTATTAATTCATCTTATGAAAACCAAATAGTAAACACATAGGTGTGGTGCATTAACTCTCACGTTGTTTCTTATTTTTTGACATAAATAGAGGAATCAACCAAGAAGAGATGTGGGGCTTGTATGCTTTTAATGACTTGAGACTATCAAACATGACATGCAGTGGTCAGTTCGTTGCACAAGAACAAATACAACCCACGTCAGCACACACGCATCTTATATAGCATCACATCCAATGGCTATGAAAGATGAATGAGACCAAATTATATCTCATCTAGATGAGTTCTAGCAAAACTGTATTAATAATACTTAGTACTCCTGCGCCATGTATCATATATTAGTATTATGTAGTACTTTATTTATTTATGAGGTATCCAGATGGCACTGCACCGCCAAGAAAAGAGGGTAACATCAAAATTATGGACTACTTTTTTGAGTATGTTGGTAAGGTCCGGTCATAGTCACTTGTTGAAATCTCTAAAAAGACAAATACTCCCTCCGTACGGAAATACTTGTCATCAAAATGGATAAAAGGAAATGTATCTAGACGTATTTTAGTTTTAGATACATCTCTTTTTATCCATTTTGATGACAAGTATTTTCGGACGGAGGGAGTAGAAAACAGAGTTGGTGATGATGGTGTGCGTGCCATCCTGCAATATAGGCCGTTGGATTTATATCTAACAGATAGGAAAGAAACTATGGCAATTTTGCAAAAATATACCCACACGTCTCTCCACGTTCGCAAATAAGGCCTTCCCTCGTTCAACCTTTTCTCTCACAAGATAAACTACTCATACAAATGCATCTTGATGTTCCGTGCAACGCACGGGCAGCTAGCTTATTTCGTTTAAAATAGTTGCTGCGATAATTGGGTTGAAGTGATATATTTTATGTCTGCCCCGAATGATTTCAGATTCACTGGTAGTAACAAAGAAAAGGTTGCCTTGTTAATTAACAGAAAACAGGGTGAAAACTATCACATGAGGCCGGTAAAAACAAGGCACACTGGGTTCAGCGTCATCGTCACTACAGCTGTGCGCACGCGAGAAGTCTACATATTGAGGGGGCTATCGAGCGAGGCACCGAGACACAATGTTTGAGAGAGAAACCAATTGATAGATTATGATCAGATCGAGTTGTCACCCTTCTGCTGTCATTGTTGGGGGGGAGGGAGAGAAAGACGTATCGAGAGTGTGCGCGGTAGGCACAGAGGCACAACTAGCGAGTGTGTGTGTGTGTGTGTGTTTGAAAGAGGAGTAGATAGATTATTATCAAGATCGATGTGCCACCCTACTAGCTCCTTCGGTGTCGGGTAGTGTGTGTGTGTGTATGTTTGAGAGAGAAGCCAGTCGATAGATTAGTATCAAGATCGAGGTGTCACCCTACTCCTTCGGTGTTGGGAAGTGTGGGTGTGTGGGGAGGGGGGCAGTGACACTCACATATCTCTACTCTTATAAAAAACAGAGTTGGTGATGATGGTGTTCCTGCCATCCTGCAATATAGGCCATCCAGTTTATGTCCGACGTACAGGAAGGAAACTATGGCAATTTTGTAAAAAGATACCCACACCTCTCTCTGCATTTGCAAATAAGGCATTCCCTCGTTCATCCTTTTCTCCCACAAGATAAACTTCTCATACAAATGCATCTTGATGTTCCGTGCAACGCATGGGCATCTTGCTAGTAGGGAGAAGAAGTATGTGTGACACATATCTAGCTATATTAAGGGATAGGTAGGTAGCATATCTGTGAGAGACATTAGTGGCTGTGGGTGGGCGGAATTAAAGGGGTGGGGATGTTAGACATAGAGAGCGTGTGTGTTTCTGTGTGAGAGACTTGTAGGACGGGGTAGAAAGACGAATTTAACCCTGACGGAGGGAGAGAAATATAGGAAGTGCACGTGTGTGATTCCGATGCCCACAGGGAAATGAGATATGTATGCGTGTGAGAGATATTGCACAATTCATTCACGTATCACTATCTAGCGATCGTGGACGTGCATCGCTTGAACATAAGTCAATATCTACTTCGTATCATGGCCAAAGGTACAATATTGATTCAACGCTATAAAGATTGGACACTCACACATCACATTTTTTTCTATTTAAATAAGACTTTTTAGTTGTGCATGCCAAAGTTACAGTGATGTTTCTTCAAACAACCAATGTAGCTATCATGAACATGCACCATTGTTACTCTTGCATTCAAATTCATTATTCCTGGATGATTTAAGTTTCTATTTTGAAGTAATATATGTAATATTCATATATGAATTCAACGGGTACGCAATTTATGAAATGGAGGCTATGTAATCATATGAGGTAACACTTTTAAGTAGCTGACTACAATATCCATTCCTTTTTGTGCGCCTCTACACTAACACGTCAATGCATTATGTTTAAAGTAAATAACCAATGGCACTAAATTATCTATTTACACGAGAAATACATAGGCTGAGCGTTTGATCCCTTTTTTGTGAACGCGCCACTACACCCGTACGATTGGCCGCACCCGTGTGAACGTCCATGTTATCGGCGCGTCATCCCGAGTTATTGTCTTTTTTCTGGGGTGGACTTCACACCAGTTATTAACTGCTGACGCGTGCCCTGTGTACACAGTCTAGCATGACCTTCCCGCTAGCACGGTCCAAAATTAGTTGAAACTGGATACGAACGATCCCGCGGGCGGCCAAATCTCCTGTCTCCTTCTAAAATTTCCGCCACCTTAGTCTTTAGCATGCGAAATCCCCCTTTTGTCCTTGGTGCACGGAGACCAACAGTTACAATACCGCCCTCATCTACATGATAGGTCGGGGCTGCTTTGGTAACTTCCGGTTCCCCCACTACACGGCACCCCATTTCCTCTCCCCATCCCGCAAAAACGACTAACTCCACAGCACCAGAGCATCTAACATCACGCCGTCCATACTTCATCGCCCTTTCTCCCCTCCCCTCCCGGAACCCTAGATTGCTCATCCACTGGCGTACCATAGCCCATTCACTGCCAGCGGCGTCCACCTCGCCGGATCTACTTCTGCGGCCGCATCTACCCCTCCCACCTCCCCTAGAAACAAGTAGACTGCTCATCCACCACTATACCACAGCCCATTCAGTGCCGGCCTTGTCCACGGCGCCGGATATGCTTCGCCTGTACTCTCGTCAACCGCCGCGCATCTGCAGTGGCTCATTCGTACTCCCCACCAGAGACGCTTCGTCCACACACCCCGGAGCCGCCCCACCGACGCCCCCGTCGATGGCCTCTGATCCTCTTCGCCGACACCTTCCTTAACCCTACCGGAGCCGCTTCGCCGACACCTTCCTCAACCCTACCGGAGTAGCTTCACCTATATCATTCTCAACCCTACCGGGGCCGCTTTGCCAACTCACAAGTCCACGGCCTCAGATCCGCTTCCTCGCACCCTCATCCAACCTACCGGAGCAGCTTCTGACGCCCCATCCACGGCCACAGATCCGCATCGTCGACACCACCCTTAACCCAACCACCGGAGCAGCTTCTGACGCCCCATCCATGGTCGCAGATCCGCATCGTCGACACCATCCTTAACCCAACCACCGGAGCAGCTTCACCTACGCCCTTGTCCACGGCCATAGATCCCCTTCGCCCACACCGTAGTCCACCCTACCAGAGCCGCTCCACAAACACCCTACTCGACGGTTCTAGATCTCCTTACCGGACCCCGACAGCCAGTGCAGTGTCATCACCCTCGACGTTTCTAACCTGATTCCCACAGTCTGGAGAGATGCCAAGCACCCGCCATGGCCTAGGTACTTGCCACCTTTAAACCCGTCCAGCATCACCTGCCCGATGTACTTCAAATATACTAACCGGTCGCTGTTACCTATTATGCAGCTGGCAAAAACTACAAGGACGATGTTTCTTCTGGATCTAACAGCTTGGCCAACCAAGATCCTGGACTGAGGCATTGCTATGATCTTGTAAGCGCGTATCTCTCTCTCTCTTGTATTGTTCTGTGCCTGCCAGAGTGCTTTGCTAGGATTTTCGACCAGTAATCCCTTTGTGTAGACAATGATTTCTACTACTAGCTGCTAAATTAGATATGTAGATGTCATACATGATACTACCTCGTAGCTCTGTTCCTAAATATAAGTCTTTCTAGAGATTCCACTATAGGCTACATACGGAGCAAAATGAGTGAATCTACACTCGAAAATGCATCTATATACATCTGTATGTGGTCCATACTGGAATTTCTACAAAGACATATATATTTAGGAACAGGGGCAGTACGTTACACAAAATCGTAGGTGGCATGTAGGAATTCCAGTGCACTACATTAGGCTCCCTTAGAGTGCATGCTAGTCCAGCATATAGAGTCATGGCTAGTTTATGGTACGCACACAATCGTTAATTTGTGATTTAAATATGCGCAAGGGATATGCAATGTAGTATCATGTAGAGATGTCTGAAATTAGCCGTGTCAACTTGCAGATAGGGTTACACAATGAAAAAGTACAAGATGTATGTGGCAATTTCATGGCACATCGCAAAAAAGGAGAGGCAGCGGTGAGCCTATACAGTGTGCCATGGTACGTCACTCCTCCATTGCAATCATCGTGACATGTTATTTGTATGCCAGTTCTATTAGTCAAGTTTCTTAGGGACAGTTATTACGAGTTATCCTAAGAAAATAAGCACCTGCGAATATAAGCTCCATGTAATAAGCCAACCAGTTATTTTCATTGCGTTTCAGCTTATCTTTGGTATGATCAGTGGAAAGTCTAGATTGCATTATATTTTTTTCATTTTGCTACCCATGTGGAAATTAATTTGACTTGCAAACATCACAAATTGAACCCAGTGCAGTAATTAATATGATAGGAAAACAGACCATCACTATTTGCTCAAAATGCAAATACAAAGATACCATCTACTTGGCACAATCTACTTTGGTCAATGTTTTCCATAGAGATCCCATGCCTAATTTAAACGAAGAACGCATGACCCACATTTAAATGAAGAACAATTATTTATTGAAATTCGATGGTCCAAGTGGCTGGTTATTATCGTATAGCAGCACCACCTGAAAGCATCATATAGCAGTAGCAGCAGCTCATAGCAACTCATCATACAGCAGCAGCAGTCTGCAATTCATCATATACTAGCAGCAGCTCATAGCAATTCATCATATAGCAGCAGGAGGAGCAGCTCATAGCAATTCATCATATAGCAGCAGCAGGAGCAGCTTGTAGCAACTCAACATATAGCAGCAGCAGGAGCAGCCTGTAGCAACTCGTCATATAGCAGCAGCAGCTCATAGCAATTCATCATATAGCAGCAGCAGCTCATAGCAACTCATCATACAGCAGCAACAGCTCATAGCAATTCATCATATAGCAGCAGCAGGAGCATCTCATAGCAATGCATCATATAGCAGCAGCAGAAGCAGCTCATAGCAATTCATCGTATAGTGGAAAGGGGAGAGGAGATGCAAGCGGGCAGGGCAATGAATGCTTGCGTGTTTGTTTTTACTTGAGGGTCAGGTGTGACGCGGGCGTCAGCAGTTGCATTTTGAGTGTAATATAGGCAGACAACAGAGTCATTTCACTATTCCCCTTCCCTTCAATTTTTAGTGAGGTTCTACCCGAAACACCCCCCTCCAAAGCGAAATTAGTTAACCCCAAGCCCATAACTCAAAAATGACTTCTTTACATCTTTTATGGCTTATTTTGACAATATGCCCTGAAAAGGCGGAATCGAACTGGCCCTTAACCTGCAATTCAATTGTGCGTCCAATGATGAATCACTCCTGCCTGCTATCTGTACATTTAGGCATCATCATACATGGCATAACCTAATACATGTGCATTCCATTGTAGAATCTGGAAATATGCAATGTTTATGTTAGTTCATACATTGCACATGATGTTTAAATGCCCCTTAAATCTGGTCAGTCAAGTGATGGTCTTCAAGCCTCCTTCTTTGCTTCTTTTCTTGATATGTAAGATTTTCTCACACATCTGTTCAATTGCTTGTTTGCATCAGCCAGCCATACTAGGACTGTTTGCTTTGATTACTTGCTGTTCTTGACATAACACTCTAACAGAGCTTGTCAATGATTTAAACACTAAGGGCTGCTATAGTGGGGCCTTGTCTAACTCATAGGTGACATAAAGGTTTGGTTGTACACTACAATAGGCTCTCCAAGAGTACCTGGAGATCCAGTTCAAAGGTATGCCTAGTTTTTACATAGTGCAGACATAGTAAATGCTCATTTCATTGTGTGCAAGTGCAAGAGATGCAGCATGTTTCATTATGTGGTGTTGTTTTGTTATAATCTCATTATTTTGTGCTCACAGACTGGAAAGTATGCATATTTATCTTCCAAGGAGACGAGTAACTAGTTTGTGTCACCTTGCAGAGGGGGTGCAATGAAGATAAGATTGAGGATTTCCAAGTACAAGATGTTAGGAAGGAGCCTTGCAAGAGAAGTAGGAGCTGCGCTGAGCCTCTTCAACCTGCTAAGGTAAGTCACTATATGCAACTCAACAGTTCAATTCCTTGTTTGTTTCAGGCATAGTTAATTTTCTCTTTTCAATTGCTTTATTTGTCCTCAGTTAATGAGATGCCCAAATAATCATGCATGATGTTCGGTACTTGTATCACTATCAGTTGACATAATTAAAGGCCTTACCATTTAATTACTCTGCCGAAGTGTGCCTGAAGCTTTGAAGTCTATTAACCAACTATTATTGCATGAGGCTCACAATCTAGTTTATACTACGCTAATGATTGCATAGTTTTTCCTCCTGTAGTATGTTTGTATGAAACCCTCTACCGTTCATTATGCTCCCTAAGACTTTAATTGAGGCACAGAATGGCCAACTGCTTGCTTACTTATACGCAACGTGCTGTCTAAATTTGTAACTTGTCTGTGTTTTCGATTGGGCCCCAACATCATGCTCATCTGGTGAGCTAAGAGGGATTTCTGTATGCAGGATGCACAGACTATTTTTTTTATAATTTTTAAAATATCACCTGTTTATGCTTCATGATGTGTAACATTTTTTTGAAAGTGACGTGTAACATTATTGTTAGTCCTGTTTTGCCATGTAGTACAAAATAGTGTCTTGTTCGCTTCACTGTTGTAACTATATTTTTGCCCTAGTCATGTGTACTTACATAAACATTTCAGGATGAAGTGACATCAACACAAAGATCTGCGAGCAGTGCGGCATGGCCATTACCGAATGATTATGGATTGGAATTGGAATGTGCTGATGTTCTCGAGCATCAACTAGAGGTGGCAAGACAACGTGTACATGATTGTCAACGTATAATCAACAAGTTGAGACTAGACATGCAGGTATTAGATGCAGGAGTCAAAAAAAGAAACAAGACATTGAGGTAACCATGAAGGAATTGGAGATTTTGTAGACTGAAATTTGTGCTATCTGAATCCGGCCAATCCTATTTTCTGAAGAGATTATAGTTCAATTGGAGTTAAGTTGATGCGCGTCCATGATGTATGAGCTGTATTTGCCCAGTGTATGTAATTTGCTGTTTGTGTATGCTTTATTATCACCTGTGCCGAACCATAATGCCAAGTGGGTATAATCAGCTGTAATTTCTTTATTGTATAGTGTAGGATTATTCTACCTTTCTATGCCTTGATCAATTTGTTGTAATAGTGTAGGCTTTTTAGATGTGATAGTATTGAGTAGGATAATTCTTAGATTATGCTATATCGTTCAAACGGGGTCCAATTCGCCCGACCATGGCCCGTCACAGGCCGTCGGATCCATGGGCCTTCTACGTCTCGTAGGATCCATGGGCCTTCTACGTCTCGTAGGATCCATGGGCCTCCTACATCTCGTAGGATCCATGGGCCTTGTACGTCTCGTAGGATCCATGGGCCGCCGGCTCATTTATGGGTCTTGTATGGGCCTTTAACGGGCTGTAGATGGGCCTTTAATGGAAATCATACATTTTATGGGCTGACCATAACGGGCCGTTAATAGGCCGTATTTAGTGATGTTATGAAAATGGCCCAACAGACTAACGGTCCGCAAACGGGCCGACCGTAACGACGGGCCGAATTTGGCCCACAAACAGAAAATGACAGTAACGGGCCGTAAGTAACCGAATGCTGCAAATGCGCCCAATAATAAATGGGCCCTCAGAAGGCCGAAAGTTAACTTGGGCTGGAAACGGCCCAACGGAATAACAGGTCGTTAATGGGTATAAAGTGATACACTATTCATTACGGGCCAGTTTCACCACGGGCCGTTAATGGGTGTATAGTAATACACTGTTCATTACGGGCCAGTTTCAGCACGGGCCGCTAATGGGCCAAGAGTTACAAAGAGCCTCATATGGGTCGAAAGACGTAATGGGCTATACATGGGCCAGAAGTGAAAACGGGTTGGAATCATATTGGACGGCCCAGATGACGCTACTGGGCCTAATTCGGATAGGGCGTAATGGGCCTTGGATTAGAGGGCAATAAATGGGCTATATGCGAACAGGCTGTTAGCAGGCTTTCCATGGGCTGGCCCGCCAGCTTTTGACCAAGTCAAATGGGTCGGCCTTTTCACAGGAATGGGCCACTGTTGGGCCGTGCCACATGTCGACGTACCATAGGCGCCTTCTGTCCAGTGAGTGGATGACATCTGTCCCAACGATGAGCCGACACGTGTTTCCTCTAGCCAATGATGATTTTACACATGGAAAATCCCCATTGGTCGGGGCTGTTAATGGGTTATCAGATCCAAAACCCGACCCGATAGCTTAACGGCGTTCTGTTACGGTGGATGCCACGTGTCGGTCACCCTTGACGAAAGCACTTCTGTGACACGCGATTTATCATCATGGAAGTGGATACTTCTGTGATGATAATTTTGGTGATATCATGGAACACTTCTACGACAACACAGGTATGACTATCTTGATTCTGTCATAAATTTGTCATGGATGTACATGCATAACAAAAAAAGTGACCTACTGTGACAAACACATATCATCACGGAAGTGTATTTTTTTTGTAGTGAAACCTTCTGGTTGCATCATATACAACTCTTCTTTAAGAAATCCATTAAGGAATGCAGTTTTGACATCCATTTGCTAGATTTCATAAAATGCGGCAACTGCTAACATGATTCGGACAGACTTTTAAGCATCGATACGAGTGAGAAAATCTCATCGTAGTCAACACCTTGAATTTTTCGAAAACATTTTGCGACAATTCGAACTTTGAAGATAGTAACACTACTATCAGCATCTGTCTTCCTCTTGAAGATCCATTTATTCTCAATGACTCACCAATCATCAGGCAAGTCAATCAAAGTCCATACTTTGTTCTCATACATGGATCCCATCTCAGATTTCATGGCCTCAAGCCATGTTGCAGAATCTGGGCTCATCATCACTTCATCATAGTTCGTAGGTTCGTCATGGTCTAGTAACATGACTTCCAGAACAGGATTACCGTACCACTCTGGTGCGGACCGTACTCTGGTTGAATTACGAGGTTCGGTAGTAACTTGATCTAAAGTTTCATGATCATCATCATTAGCTTCCTCACTAATTGGTGTAGATATCACTGGAACTGATTTCTGTGATGAACTACTTTCCAATTCAGGAGAAGGTACAATTACCTCATCAAGTTCTACTTTCCTCCCACTCACTTCTTTCGTGAGAAACTCCTTCTCTAGAAAGGATCCATTCTTAGCAACAAAATATCTTGCCTTCAGATCTGTGATAGAAGGTGTACCCAGCAATTTCTTTTGGGTATTCTATGAAGATGCACTACTCTGATTTGGGTTCGAGCTTATCAGTTTGAAACTTTTTCACATAAGCATCACTGTCGGCGTCAAAACTGGCGGATCTCGGGTAGGGGGTCCCGAACTGTGCGTCTAGGCAGATGGTAACAGGAGGCAGGGGACACGATGTTTTACCCAGGTTCGGGCCCTCTTGATGGAGGTAAAACCCTACGTCCTGCTTGATTTATTCTTGATGATATGAGTATTACAAGAGTTGATCTACCATGAGATCGGAGAGGCTAAACCCTAGAAGCTAGCCTATGGTATGATTGTATGTTGTCCTACGGACTAAAACCCTCCGGTTTATATAGACACCGGAAAGGACTAGGGTTACACAAGGTCGGTTACAAAGGAGGAGATATACATATCCGTAGTGCCTAGCTTGCCTTCCACGCCAAGTAGAGTCCCATCCGGACACGAGACGAAGTCTTCAATCTTGTATCTTCATAGTCTAACAGTCTGGCCAAAGGATATAGTCCGTCTGTCCGAAGACCCCCTAATCCAGGACTCCCTTAGTAGCCCCTGAACCAGGCTTCAATGAAGATGAGTCCGGCGCGCAGTATTGTCTTCGGCATTGCAAGGCGGGTTCCTCCTCCGAATACACCACGGAAGAATTTGAATACAAGGATAGTGTCCGACCCTGCAAAATAAGTTCCACATACCACCGTAGAGAGAATAATATTTCCAAAAATCTAATCCGCTGACTTGTTTTGGCAACATGACATTAAGACATGGCCCGGTGATTATTCAAACGGTTTCCTTTAACTAGCCCCGCACATAACGCGAGGCAGTTTTTTGACACGTCTTGCCAAAGCAGAGATCGTGTCCCCCTTATTACGGGATTCTCATCAATACGGGCGTGGGTAACCCAACCGCGCCATCGATTATGGCGCTTGGGGGATAAGCGAGTTTTACCAGGCTAGTGGGGGCGCATAGTTTCGGACGCCCTTATAAAGGGACAAGGTTTAACTTTTTCCTACCCATGCCTTCTTCCTCCTTGCTCATCCTCTCTTGCGCACTCAAGCTCCAACGCCCAAGCCTACATCCTTCCCCTCAACCTTCTCCAATCATGTCCGGAGCGGGAGGCAAATGCATGGCTTCCTCCGTTACGGAGGGACACATCAAAAAGCTGCGCGGCGCCGGATACTTAGCCGCAAATATCACGCATCGGCTGCCCGCTGCGGGGCAGGTCGTTCCTACCCCGGAACCTCTTGAGAGGGTAGTTTTCCTCCACCACTTCCTCCATGGACTGGGGTTTCCCCTTCATCCATTCATCCGTGGTCTCATGTTCTACTACGGGCTGTTCATCCTCAACATTTCGGCGTTCATCGTCGTCTGTGAGGCTTTCCTCCGCGTCCGGCCCCACTTTGGCCTATGGCTGAAGACCTTTAACATCAAGCCGAAGGTGGTGGGAGGCCAATAAGCAGAATGCGGCGGAGCCATGGTGGGCAAGATGCCCAATGTCACATGGCTTGAGGGCTCCTTCACGGAGACCATAAAGGGGTGGCAATCGGCCTAGTTCTACATCACCGAGCCACGCGACACCAAATGGGCGGCGGCCCCGAGTTTCGATCCGGATTCCCTACACGGCTCACTTCCTGGAAAGAGAAGGGCTTGTCATGGGGTTCATCGGTGGAGCTGGATGGACTCCAGAAATGTATCTGGAGTATGGCAAGCAAGAAGCTCAAGCTTGTCAACATAGTCCAGGTCATGCTCATCCGCCGGATCCTCCCATGTCAACAATGGGATTTTAACTTGTGGGAGTTCGACCCGGCCCAGTACCAGACTCTGAGTGAGCTCTTCGATACGACACACAAGGACGTCTGGAGGGTGTTGTTAAAGGGCGTCGAGGTCCCTCCCTCTCTCGCCGAGGACCGCGGGCTAAGCGCAAAGCGCCTAGCGCGTTCGGTGAGTTCTATACATCCAGTAGGATATTTATTTCCCCTAGCTTAATCATGTGCGGGGTCTGAGCTCCATACCTTTGACAGGACTGGGTGGAGACGTCGGGGCAGATTAACTGTCCAGCCCCTCTGCCCGAAGACACTGCGGACGCTCTCCTGACGGAGATGCTGACTCCGGCTCCTTACAAGGTGCCGGAGAAGACCAAGAAGGCCAAGGGAACCCGAAAGAGTTCCCGGCGCCAGGTGATATCGGACTCATCGTCCGAGGACTCCTCGGCGCACTCCTCCCACGAAGACGAGGAGGAAGATGAAGACGCTCCCCCTCTAGTCAGGGGAGACAAGAAAAGGAAGGCCGCCCCAACTGGGGGCCGAAGGGTCCACGAAGGGAAGGACTCTCCTTCCGGACAGTTCCACCACCGCCGCCGAAGGCGAAGATGAGTGGCTGCTCAGGGCCAAGCCCCTGGCGAAGTCGTAAGTATTCAGATACCATAGTAACTCATAGCATTCATTTGTCGCACTGCTTCTCCTAACGCCGAATTATGATTGTGCAGACCGCCCCGAACCCGTATCGACGTATCCTCGTCGGAGGGCTCCCTGGGCTCGTTGGATATGGATAGCGATCCACTTCTGACCGCCACCTCCCCTTGACCTACGGACAATGCTGAGGTGTTGTCTCAAGAGGAATTGGGTCGAGGGGAGACAGCCCCGGAGGCGCCTCAAAGTGACCTTCCGGACTCCGGGAGCAGGGGGAGCAAAGCCCGCGAGGGCTCCGAGTTCGGCCCTCAGCCGAACACCACGCCGGAACCTCCAGTGGTTCCGGACTCAGGCAGGCGGCCTCCTTCCAAGAGGGGCAAGACGCCTGTGCCGGTGACCTCTGCCCATCCAGAGGCACCGGACAATCTGCTGGGAGCGCTTCGCGGCACTTCCATTGACGAAGAGCACCACACTATTATGAGTGCGGTGGTCCAGAAGGTTCAGTCCGCCAAGAGCGGACTGACTGAAGCCTGTGCCAGCCTTCTAACAGGCTTTGAGGTAAGTTTTTGAAATATAGGAGAAATATTACCGCATAGACAGTAGCCCCTGATGCTCTGTTCGGTGTTCACAAAGAAAAGCCGAACGGAGGATCAAACAATATCGCAGGAGTCTAATATAAGTATGTCTATATGCGCATGCAGGCTTCGCTGCTGGCCTCTGCCGCACTGACTGCGGAGGTCGCCGCACTGAAGCAGGACCTTAAAGGGTCCAAGGAAGAGCTCGGCCTTGCCAAGAGGCAGCTTGAGGAGAACAAAGGTAAGTAGTACCTAGTCTATGGATCTATATAAAAGGAAAGCGAACGCAAAATGACAGGATTATTGAAAATTTGCCAGGGGCCATGGCCGAGGTGGCGACCCTGAAGAAAGTGCTATCCGAGGCTGAAAACAAAGCGGCCAAGGAGCGCACTGAGCGGAAAAGGCAAGCGGCTCGGGTGGGCGAGGTGCAGCAAGAGCTCCACGCTCTCGTGACAAAGCACGAGGCGTTGGAGCTTGACTTGAAGACACGAGAGTCCGAGCTTGCCGCGGCCCTCGAGAGCGCAAAGAATGCCAAGGCCGAAGCCCAAAAGGCCCTCCAGGAGATTGATGCAATGAAGAAGATAGCGGCGGGTAAGGCATTCTATATGCAAAGCAAGTATGTGAAAGTAAATTACTTGTTACTTACCCGAATCTGGAGCTCTCCAGGAGCATTCGCAGATTTGCCCCGCAGCGTGTCGGATGCCACAACGTTTTACCACGCCGAGGAGGGAAGCTCAACAGAGAAGTTGTTCTGGGCCCAATATACTGGGACCGAACACCTGGTGCCTATGAGCGACCAGCTAAAGCAGTTGGTCGAGCTACACAAGGCGGCCGAACAGGCCATGAAGGGCTTTATAGTCCGGCTGTGGCCTGGCGACGCCCTTCCGAACAGCTACTTCGCCCTGGTGAGGCGGCTTGTGGATGCCTGCCCACGGCTGGAAGTCGTCAAGCGGTCCGTCTCCATCGAAGGTGCACGTCGGGCTTTCACCCGTGTGAAGGTGCAATGGGCCAAGCTAGACGCGTGAAACTGATCAAGGAAGGGCCGCCAGAGGGCAAGGAGCATCGCCACCCCGAGATGTACTATGAGGGTGTCCTGAAGGGTGCTCGTCTCTTAGCGGACGAGTGTACCAAAGATACAATATTTGAGTAAACCCGCTCGTGTAATCCTGTATTCATGAAAACTTGTTCATATGCGCTATGCAACGCTTGTTTGAATTTAAAATATTGCCTTATGTTCGGTTGTTTATCAAATCTGAGAGATGGCTAGTCGTCGGCCTGCCCCCATGCCACGAGTGCTGGGGTGTTCGGGATAAACCTGAGCACCCTTGTTCCCATTGTTGGGTCCTTCGAGGGAGGTGCTCAGCACAACGAACAAGGCAATCGGACTATAATGCGTTATCACTCTCACTTAGCCATAGAATTCTATAACTTTAAATTTCGGCGAAGCCCCTAGTATTCGGAAGGCCGAATTCGGGGCGCGATACACGCCTTAAGCCGGACAGGGCCGACTCCTCGCTCTAAGTGGCATAAGTCTTTAGGGACCCCAAAACCTCTCGAACAGCGACTAGTCTCTCACCTTATCATGACAGTCAGTTTTAGCTTTCTCTACTGAGGTGCTTAGCCCAGCTGAATCGGGGCACAATCGCAGTAGTTCTCCCAGTGCTACCTTAGCCGATATAGTGGAACGTAAGGTACCAAAACATGGGAGCCGGGCAAACCCAACTATTGACCAAAGACATGATTCGGAGCTGATGCATATAATGCTATAAGTTCGGGGTGCCGCACTTGTGAAAGTGTTCGGACTTCTCACACCATATTGTGGGGTACTTAAGCCCCTGGTGTACTGGCCGTACCAAAGTGTATGGTTGTAAGGTGTCATTAATGAACACACATATAAAAGAAAAATGCAAAAACAGACTGAAGATATGCATTGTTTATTCAAAAAGGTGCGTTAAAGCAGAATGATACATGCAGTGCAATAAGCAAAAAGTAGGACTATGTCCCCTCCAAGGGCGAGCTAAAGAATAGTATTAAGGCGAGTATTACACTCGTTGTCGTAATCCACCTGGGAGTTCCGTGGTCTGACGTAGCTTTCCGCTTTCTTGGTTGCTGCATCATATGTTCGACAATCATGCTGCCGGACCGGGTTTCCAGAGATTAAAGTCCTGAAAAGAAAAAAGAAATAACAAAACGGGAAGCCCCTAGTGCGGTTTAAGCCGTGTCTTGGGGCGTGCCGTAGTCATGCCCCCCTCCCCGCCTATGCCCATGGTATTTTTAATGCGTAATTATGTACGTGTGGCACGAATTTTGCCGTTTGGCTTGGGCCGAGGTGGGGGCCGCATTGCTATGCGAGCTCGGAACGTGTCAGGCGGTCCTACTGCTGATTACTCCGGGCGCGCTTGAAGGTGTTTGGGTCCTTAAACGCCGAACTAGTGGATTGCCTTAAGAGGCTGCTTTGCGCTTCCGCTGCAAGGGTCGTAGTGTGCTCCTCCGTTTGGAGAGAGCGCTCTGTATTTACATTAACTGTAATGACCCCCTGAGGTCCTGGCATCTTAAGATTGAGGTATGCATAATGCGGTACCGCATTGAATCTCGCAAATGCGGTTCGCCCGAGCAGTGCATGATAACCACTACGGAACGGGACTATATCAAAGATTAACTCTTTGCTTCGGAAGTTATCCGGGGATCCGAAGACCACTTCCAGTGTGACTGAGCCTGTGCAATGGGCCTCTACACCTGGTATGACGCCTTTAAAGGTCGTTTCTGTGGGTTTGATCCTTGAGGGGTCTATACCCATTTTGCACACTGTGTCTTGATAAAGCAGGTTCAGGCTGTTGGCGCCATCCATAAGGACTCGAGTGAGGTGAAATCCGTGAATGATTGGGTCTAGGACCAGTGCGGCGAATCTGCCATGACGAATACTAGTGGGGTGGTCCCTGCGATCGAAGGTGATCGGACAAGAGGACCATGGGTTGAACTTTGGGGCGACTGGCTCCAACGCATATGCGTCCCTGAGCGCACGCTTCCGCTCCCTCTTGGGGATGTGGGTTGCGTATATCATGTTCACCGTCCGCACTTGTGGGGGAAACCTCTTCTGTCCTTCGGTGTTCGGCTGCCGGGGCTCTTCCTCGTCATCGCTATGTGGCCCCTTATCTTTGTTTTCGGCATTTAACTTGCCGGCCTGCTTGAATACCCAACAATCCCTATTGGTGTGGTTGGCTGGCTTGTCGGGGGTGCCATGTATTTGACACGAACAATTGAGTATGCGGTCCAATTTGGACGGGCCCGGAGTGCTTCTTTTAAATGGCTTTTTCCGCTGACCGGGTTTAGAGCCTTTGAATCCGGCATTGACTGTCGTATCCTTGGTATTGTCGCTGTTAATGCGGCGCTTGTGCTTGTTGCGACGTGACCTACCATTGCAGTCCTTGGTATCCGAGTTACCAGGGCTCTTTGACATGTTATTGCTATGAGCTAGCCAGCTGTCTTCTCCCGCGCAAAAGAGGGTCATGAGTGTCGTGAGGGCTGCCACAGATTTCGGCTTTTCCTGTCCAAGGTGCCGGGCAAGTCACTCGTCGCGGATGTTATGCTTGAAAGCTGCTAGGGCCTCTGCATCCGGACAGTCGACGATTTGATTTTTCTTAGTTAGGAACCGTGTCCAGAATTGCCTGGCCGATTCCTCTGGCTGTTGAATTATATGGCTCAGGTCATCGGCGTCTGGTGGTCGCACATAAGTGCCCTGAAAGTTGTCGAGGAATGCGGCTTCCAGATCTTCCCAACAGCCAATGGACTCTGCTGGCAAGCTGTTGAGCCAATGCCGACTAGTCCTTTAAATTTGAGCGGGAGGTATTTGATTGCGTGTAGGTCATCACCGCGGGCCATGTGGATGTGCAGGAGGAAATCCTCGATCCATACCGCAGGATCTGTCGTGCCATCGTATGATTCTATGTTTACGGGTTTGAAACCCTCTGGGATTTGATGATCCATTACTTCATCTATGAAGCATAAGGGGTGTGCGGCACCTCTGTACAGGGCTATATCGCGACGCAGCTCCAATGAGTCTTGCCTGCTGTGTTCGGCCCGGCCGGATTTACTTTTACTGTATCCGGCGTGACGTTTATCGTCTCGCATAGTGGCGCGCCCTCGTGATCCGTAGATCGATCTTTCATGTTTTGCTTTGTCCTCCAATACGTCTCGCAGGTCTGGCATGTTTCCCCATGCCTTTTTATTTGAATGGCGTCGGGGTGCAGGCTGAGCTTTTGGCTGGAATGCCTCTCTATCGCGGCCACGAGGTGGCCGATCAGCCGCGTCATACGCTTCTTCCTCTAGTCAGGGTAGCAACCTGCATTTTGGGTAACTCTTGGAGGGGCGTTCGAGTTTATGTTCCTCGGCCGCGAGGACTTCAGTCCATCTGTCAGCTAGCAGATCTTGATCAGCTTGAAGCTGCTGCTGCTTTTTCTTAAGGCTATTTGTCGTGGCTATAAGCCGACGCTTGAAGCGCTCTTGTTCGACGGGATCCTCTGGCACGACAAATTCGTCATCATCGAGGCTTGCCTCGTCTTCGGAGGGGGGCATGTAATTATCATCCTCCGCCTCTCCATCTGCCGCTCTCTTTGGAGGGCTGGCCTCTCCATCCTCCTGTCCTAGATCGTGCTGGAGGGGATTGTTGCCATCTTCGGCACTATCCTGAGTGTTATTATCTCCTGTGCCAGTATCACCACTTTTGCTTTGGCGGGACTTAGAGCGGCCCCGCTGACGTCGGCGCTTGGGTTGCTTCTTGGAGGGGTCATCCTCCGTTGTCTCGTCGCCATTGCCTTCTTTGGGTGTGTCCACCATGTATATATCGTATGATGAGGTGGCCGTCCGGTGCCCTGTGGGCAGTGGTTCCTCTTCGTCTCCCGCATCGTCGTCCATACCGTCGATGTCTTCGGAGTCAAAGTCGAGCATGTCGGTTAAGTCGTTGATAGTGGCTACTAAGTGGGTGGTGGGTGGGCAGCGTATTTCTTCATCATCCGCATCCCAATCCTGCCGAACATAGTTTGGCCAGGATCCTCCTGACAAGGAGAGAGACCTTAATGAGTTCAGTATGTCACCAAAGGGCGAGTGCTGAAAAACATCCGCGGAGGTAAACTCCATGATCGGCGCCCAATCGGATTTGCTAGGAACGGGCGCAGGCGGTTCAGAGTCCGTGGCCGGAGAAGGATCTGGTAGTCTGACAACACGGTTCTCGTGCAGGGTAAGGTCGATGTTCGGCTCGATCGCTGCTGAGGGTAAGGCCTCCGTGGCAGGGTCCATCCACCCATCCATGGATGGCGCAACTGGCTCTGAATTGGGGGTCGGAGCGGCTGCCGGTGCGATCTCCTGAACGTTGTCTGATGGTAGAGCTAAATCGTACTCATCGTGACCGCGTGACGCACAAGGCAGAGGCTCGAATCCGTCGAAGATCAAGTCTCCGCGGATATCGGCCGTGTAGTTTAAGCTTCCAAACCTAACCTGGTGGCCAAGGGTGTAACTTTTGATCTGCTCCAGATGGCCAAGCGAGTTGGCCCGCAGTGCGAAGCCGCCGAACACAAAGATCTGTCTGGGGAGAAAAGTCTCACCCTGGACTGCATCGCTATCGATGATTGTAGGAGCCATCAAGCCTAACAGCGACGACACAGAGGAACTCTCAATGAAAGCACCAATGTCGGTGTCAAAACCAGCGGATCTCGGGTAGGGGGTCCCGAACTGTGTGTCTAGGCGGATGGTAACAGGAGGCAGGGGACACGATGTTTTACCCAGGTTCAGGCCCTCTTAATGGAGGTAAAACCCTACGCCCCGCTTGATTTATTCTTAATGATATGAGTATTACAAGAGTTGATCTACGACGAGATCGGAGAGGCTAAAACCTAGAAGCTAGCCTATGGTATGATTGTATGTTGTCCTATGGACTAAAGCCCTCCGGAAAGGGCTAGGGTTACACAAGGTCGGTTCCAAAGGAGGAGATATACATATCTGTATTTCCTAGCTTGCCTTCCACGCCAAGTAGAGTCTCATCCGGACATGAGACGAAGTCTTCAATCTTGTATCTTCATAGTCTAACAGTCCGGCCAAAGGATATAGTCTGGCTGTCCGGAGACCCCCTAATCCAGGATTCCCTCAATCGCAACCCCAAACTTTAAGAAACGACGGCTTTGGTTTCTTGCCAAACCATAGTTCATACGGTGCCATCTCAACGGATTTAGATGGTGCCCTATTTAAGGTGAATGCAGCTATCTCTAATGCATAACCCCAAAATGATAGTGGTAAATCGGTAAGAGACATCATAGATTGCACTATATCCAATAAAGTACAGTTATGACGTTCGGACACACCATTATGCTATGGTGTTCCACGTGGCATGAATTTGTGAAACTATTCCACATTGTTTTAGTTGAAGACCAAACTCGTAACTCAAATATTCGTCTCCATGATCAGATCATAGAAACTTTATTTTCTTGTTACGATGATTTTCCACTTCACTCTGAAATTCTTTGAACTTTTCAAATGTTTCAGACTTATGTTTCATCAAGTAGATATACCCATATCTGCTCAAACCATCTGTGAAGGTCAGAAAATAATGATACCCGTTGCGAGCCTCAACACTCATCGGAGCGCATACCTTAGTATGTATTATTTCCAATAAGTCAGTTGCTCGCTCCATTGTTCTGGAGAACGGAGTCTTAGTCATCTTGCCCATGAGGCATGGTTCACATGCAACAAGTGATTCATAATCAAGTGATTCCAAAAGCCCATGAGCATGGAGTTTCTTCATGCGCTTTACACCAATATGACCTAAACGGCAGTGCCACAAATAAGTTGCACTATCATTATTAACTTTGCATATTTTGGCTTCAATATTATGAATATGTGTATCACTACGATCGAGATTCAATAAACCATTTATATTGAGTGTATGACCATAGAAGGTTTTATTCATGTAAATAGAGCAACAAATATTCTTTGACTTAAATGAATAACTGTATTGCAATAAACATGATCCAATCATATTCATGCTCAATGCAAACACCAAATAACATTTATTTTAGGTTCAACACTAATCTCGAAGGTAAAGGGAGTGTGCGATGGTGATCTTATCAACCTTGGAATCACTTCCAACACACATCATCACCTTGCCCTTAACTAGTCTCTGTTAATTTTTCAACTCCTGTTTCAAGTTACTACTCTTAGCAACTGAACCAGTATCAAATACCAAGGGGTTGCTATAAACACTAGTAAAGTACACATCAATAACATGTATATCCAATATACCTTTGTTCAGTATGCCATCCTTCTTATCCGCCAAGTATCTAGGGTAGTTCTACTTCCAGTGACTGTTTCCTTTGCAGTAGAAGCACTCAATTTCAGGCTTGGGTCTAGCTTTAGGCTTCTTCATGGGAGTGGAAACTTGCTTGCCATTCTTCTTAAAGTTCCCTTTCTTCCCCTTGCCCTTTTACTTGAAACTAGTGGTCTTGTTAACCATCAACACTTGATGCTTTTCTTGATTTCTACCTTCGCCGATTTTAGCATCGCGAAGAGCTTGGGAATTGTTTTCGTTATCCCTTGCATATTTTAGTTCATCACGAAGTTCTAGTAACTTGGTGATAGTGACTAGAGAACTTTGTCAATTACTATATTATCTGGAAGATTAACTCCCACTTGATTCAAGCAATTGTAGTACCCAGACAATCTGGGCACATGCTCACTGATTGAGCTATTCTCCTCCATCTTGTAGGCAAAGTATTGTTAGAGGTCTCATACCTCTCGACACGGGCATGAGTGTGAAATACTAGTTTCAACTCTTGGAACATCTTATATGTTCCGTGGCATTCAAAATGTTTTTGAAGTCCCGGTTCTGAGACGTAAAGCATGGTGCACTAAACTATCAAGTAGGCATCATACCGAGTGTGGGAGTCCTGGATTAGGGGGTCTCCGGACAGCCGGACTATCTCCATTGGCCGGACTGTTAGACTATGAATATACAAGATTGAAGACTTCGTCTCGTGTCCGGATGGGACTCTAGTTGGCGTGGAAGGCAAGCTAGGCAATACGGATATGGATATCTCCTCCTTTGTAACCGACCTTGTGTAACCCTAACCCTCTCCGGTGTCTATATAAACCAGAGGGTTTTAGTCCGTAGGACAACATCAACTACAACATACAATCATACCATAGGCTAGCTTCTAGGGTTTAGCCTCTCTGATCTCGTGGGAGATCTACTCTTATACTACCCATATCATCAATATTAATCAAGCAGGACGTAGGGTTTTACCTCCATCAAGAGGGCCCGAACCTGGGTAAAACATTGTGTCCCCTGCCTCCTGTTACCATCCGCCTTAGACGCACAGTTCGGGACCCCCTACCCGAGATCCGCCGGTTTTGACACCGACATTGGTGCTTTCATTGAGAGTTCCTCTGTGTCATCGCCGTTAGGCTTGATGGCTCCTACTATCATCGATGGCGATGCAGTCCAGGGTGAGACTTTTCTCCCCGGACAGATCTTCATGTTCGGCGGCTTTGCACTGCGGACCAATTCGCTTGGCCATCTGGAGCAGATTGAAAGTTACGCCCCTGGCCACCAGGTCAGGTTTGGAAGCTTAAACTACACGGCCGATATCTGTGGAGACTTGATCTTCGACGGATTCGAGCCTCTGCCTTGTGCTTCACGTGGTCACGATGAGTATGATTTAGCTCTACCATCGGACAGTGTCCAGGAGATCGCACAGGCAGCCGCTCCGACCCTCAATTCGGATCCAGTTGCGTCGTCCATGGACGGGTGGATGGACCCCGCCACAGAGGCCTTACCCTTAGCAGCGATCGAGCCGAACATCGACCTTACCTTGCACGAGAGCCATGTTGTTAAACTGTCGGATCCTTCCCCGGCCACGGATTGCGAGCCGCCTGCGCCCGTTCCTATCGAATCTGATTGGGCGCTGATCATGGAGTTTACCTCCGCGGATATTTTTCAGCACTCGCCCTTGGGCGACATACTGAACTCATTAAGGTCTCTCTCCTTGTCAGGAGGATCCTGGCCAAACTATGTCCGGCAGGACTGGGATGCGGACGACGAAGAAATTCGCGGCCCACCCACCACCCACTTAGTAGCCACTGTCGATGACTTAACCGACATGCTCGACTTCGACTCCGAAGACATCGACGGTATCGACGATGATGCGGGAGACGAAGAGGAACCACTGCCCACAAGGCACTGGACAACCACTTCACCACATGACGTATACATGGTGAACACACCAAAAGAAAACGACGACGAGGAACGGAAGGACGCAACGAAGGGTTGTCCCCTTGAGAAGCAGTCAAAGCAGCGGTGTAAGCGCCACCCCAAATCCCGCCTTGGTAGAAACAACGATCATATAGACCCAACGTTAGAGCAGGGGGAACCATTGCCGGACCATGACAACATGGAGGATCAAGCCAAACAACCTGACTCCGTCAAAGATAATAGTCCGGACGACTTCACACGAGACAGACACCCGGAGCAACAGAATACCCGTCAAAGGCTTGTTGCCACCGCGAGGAGTCTAAAAAAGCAGAAGCAAAAACTCAAGGCTGCACAAGACACACTCGAAATCAGATGGAGCAAAGTACTCAACGCAGCAGCGAAGTACGGCGGCAATCGCCCCACCAAGAGCTACCCGAAGCGGAAGTTGCTACCTGAATTCGATGAGGAGGCCTTAGATCCCCCGCAACCAAAAATTAAAATGGCCACCTGGCCGGATAGACGACCTCACGGCCAACATAGAGCGGCAAGCAATGCCGCACATAAGCCAATACGCGATCCATGCGAGGGCTCGCATCAAAAGGACGGCGCAACCAGATCCATCTATGGACCACGCAGGCACGCTCCAGCACACGATGCAACACAACAAACATCCGAACACTACGGCACACCCAGATACAGGGGTGCCGCACACCCCCTATGTTTCACCGACGAGGTGCTGGACCATGAATTTCTAGAGGGATTCAAACCCGTAAACATAGAGGCATACGACGGAACAACAGACCCTGGGGTCTGGATTGAGGACTATATCCTCCATATCCATATGGCTCGAGGAGATGATCTCCACGCCATTAAGTATTTACCCCTCAAACTCAAAGGGCCAGCTCGGCACTGGCTTAAAAGCCTCCCCGAAAGCTCCATTGGAAGCAGGGAAGAGCTCGAAGACGCTTTTCGGGCAATTTTCAAGGGACTTATGTCCGACCTCCGGACGCGGACGATTTGAGTAATATAACTCAACAGCCCGGAGAGTTAGCCCAAAAGCTTTGGAACAGGTTTCTTACTAAAAAGAACTAAATAGTCGACTGTCCGGACGCTGAAGCCTTGGCAGCTTTTAAGCATAGCGTCCGTGACGAATGGCTTGCCAGACACCTCGGCCAAGAAAAGCCGAGAACAATGGCAGCATTAACAAGCCTCATGACCCGCTTTTGCGTGAGTGAGGGTAGCTGGCTAGCCAGATGCACCACCAGCGACCCCAGTACATCTGAAGTTAGAGATGGAAACGGGAAATCACGGCGCAACAACAATAACAAACGCCGGAATAAAGACGACAGCACGAAGAGCACGGCAGTAAACGCCGGATTCAAAAGCTCTCGGCCAAGTCAGCAAAAGCCGCCCTCTAAAGGCGCCAGAGACGAACTGTCCAGCCTAAACAAAATTCTGGACCAAGTATGTCAGATCCATAGCACCCCCAGTAAACCTGCTAATCATACCCACAGAGAATGTTGGGTCTTCAAGCAGTCCGGCAAGCTCAACGCCGTACACAAGGGGGAGGATACACCAAGCGAAGACGAGGATGATCCTCTTAAGCAAGACACTGGGGAACAAAAGAAATTTCCACCAGAAGTCAAAACAGTAAACGTGTTACACGTGATCAAGGGGAGAAACAAAGCAGCACTCCCAGAAAAATATGCCCAAGGGCCTATCACCGTGGAATCCTGCCACTGGTCGTCTCAATCGATCACTTTCGACCATCGTGATTACTCAGCAAGTATCGGGCGTGCAGGATGGGCTGCCCTGGTATTAGACCCAATAATTGACGGATACCACTTTACACGAGTCCTGATGGATGGTGGCAGCAGTTTAAACCTAATATACCAGGATACAATCCGCAAAATGGGGATAGACCCAACGAAAATTCGCCTAAGCAATACTACCCTTAAAGGAGTAACGCCAGGCCCAGGGGCTCATTGCACGGGCTCCCTGCTACTAGAGATTATATCCGGCTTCCCCGATAACTTCCGTAGCGAAAATTTAACATTCCACATTGCTCCGTTCCAAAGTGGCTATCAAGCACTACTCGGACGTGAAGCTTTCGCTCGCTTTAATGCAATACCGCATTACGCTTCCCTTACGCTTAAGATGCCCGGTCCACGTGGCATCATTACAGTAAATGGAAATATTAAGCGATCCCTGCGCGCTGAAGAGAGTGCAACTGCCTTGGTAGCCGCACACTAAAAAGGGCCTCACCAGCTAAAGCATTTGATAGGTTGTCAAGACCACGGACACGGTTAGACGAGTCCGGCGCAGCCATATGCAACTCACACAGGTTTGATAAGCCACATCCCTATCACAAATACAAGGGGCTCAACGCGCGCAGACAAGTGGCAATTTTTACTCATCTTGAATTATACATGGTTTCTTCAAACCTACCTTTTTGCACGACAACTTTTCACCTAAGTTTCTCTCTTTTACAGATGACCATCGTGCTACACCCGTCCAGGATACAGCACAACGGAGACACAGGCGCAGACGTGCAGCAGGGACCCGCCCCAAGGATTCTTTTTAGATTAAGACCCTGCGTCAACCTTTTTTACTGTCTCTTGTTGATACACATCCCTCGGATTCTCAGTACAATTGAGAAGGATGCTAGCGTCTTGGCATGTGGCCACGTCAGAATAATGCACGTACCTAGACACCAGGGGCTTCTTACAAAGGGCACTATTTAGGCCCGGTTTATACAATAAAGACCGAATACCTTAGGGAGTGTTCAGCGTCGCGAGTTTGGCCTTATATGCATCGGCTCCGAATCATGTCTTTGGTCAAATGTTGGGTTTGCCCGGCTCCTATGTTTTGGTACCTTACGTTCCACACTATCGGCTAAGGTAGCACTAGGAGAACTACTGCGATTGTGCCCCGGGTCATCTAGACGAGCACCTTAGTAGAGAAAGCCGAAAACTGACTGTCATGATATAGCGTGAGACTGGTCAACCACTCGATGACCTATCAGAATGTTAGAATTCCTCCGCCTTAACGAAGGGTCGTTTCCTGGCGAGGCATGTACGCACCCCAAATTCGGGAGAGTGCGGAGCCAACAGGGGCTATATAGTAGCCCCATCGTCAAACACCTATGGCTAAGTGAAAGTGTTAAAGCATTATAGTCTGGTTGCCTCGTTCGCTGTGCTATCACCTCCTTAATAGGACCAAGACGTTGGGTTAAGTGTGAACATGCGTCTTCTACGAACACCTCCGCATTATATGCGTGGGGGCTGAAGCCGACGACTGCAATCTTTCAGGTTATACAAATGTATACATAAACGGCCGCACAGGAGGCATTATATTACTTTCAGGCAAAAGTATAAACGCAGCCTTAATAAATTTCATAAAAACATTGTGTTTACAATGGGAATACATGTCACTCAAACATAATATTCTTCGAACACTGGGCCTCTATCAAACGAGCACCCTCGAGAACCTCTTCGAAATAGTGCTCGGCAGCCACTCGGCCTATGGCCGAACCCTGCGCCGCAACAGCGGTAGCATCCATCTCCGCTCAGTATGCTTTAACACGGGCGAGGGCCATCCGTGAGCCTTCTATGCACGCCGACCTCTTCATCGCATTGATGCGTGGCACCGCACCAAGGAACTGCTGCACTAAGCTGAAATAGCTGTTCGGCTTCGGCTTTTCCGGTCATAGCTGATCCACGACAGACCTCATGGCGAGTCCGGACAACCTATTTAGTTCGGCCCATTCGGCTAGCTGATCAGTCAATGGAATCAGACGCTCTAGAACGTTGAATTGCGACCAGAACAGCTTGTCCACTTCACGATCTGTTTGACCTTGGAAGTATTTGGCCGCATCGGCAGGGCTCGCCACCAAGTCCATATATGCGTCTGCCGAACTCCACAGCCGATCCAGAGTGGCATACCATAGATCTCTGAACTTTCTTCCCAGCATGAAGGGCTTCCCAGCCGCAATATCCCTGGCTTCACACAGCTCCTCCTTCTTCGCTCTCATAGCAAAGCGGGTGTCTTTGTTCGCCATCGTGACCTTTTCAAGGTCCGCTGCCTTCAATCGGTTCTCTTTTTCAAGGAACTGGCAACAGTCGGTAGTGTCTTTTAATTCTACGGCCATCTTGGCCATATTCTCTTTGCTCTCGCAATGCGCAGCCTTCTCGGCTTTTAACTCCTCGGCCGCCTTCAAAGCAGCCGCATTACTAATCCTTGCTTGTTCTTTGGCTCGGGCAAGTTCTGCCCGCAAGGTTTCCACGGTGGTAGCTCCATCTGTAGTCACAACATATTAAAGATACTGGCATCATGCTGCTCTTACTATGTGGCATTCACCAGAAAATAACACTTACCCTGTGCCTCGTCAAGCCTCTTGTTAACAAGCTCGATGTCGGCATCCGCCGCATCCAGTTGCCGCTTCAGTTCGGCAAATTCATGAGTCCGGCTAGCCACCGGAGCTCCCACTACCTGCATATTAAAGCGGTACGGTTATTGCCTGGGACTACGATCCTCTATTTGCCGCCGTTCTCGGCGACAACCAGAGTCTCAGGGGCTACTATCTACACAGGGCACACCTAAAAATGTGCGGTACCATCACAAATGTACATCATTTTACGTACCTCAAAGCCCGTCAGTAGACTCATAAAGGCATCATGCAACCCGCTTTCGGCGGATGAGATCCTTTCCATCACCGTACCCATCAATGTACGGTGTTCTTCTGAGATGGCCGCTCGCTCCAACAGCTCTCTCAGTACGTCCGACCGCATACCAGACGGTGCCGAACTCTTCTGTTTGCTCTCTTCAAGAGCCGGACGCTGGGGACTTCGGGTGACTATAGGATTATCTTCTGGCCTCACTGGATCCGGAGAGGCCCTCCGGGACGACACTTCAAGGTCGCCCGCTTCTTGAGCAGAGGAGTCCGGGGGAGGCGTTTCGCTCTCCATCATCTCCGGAAGAAGATCCCCTGAAGATGAGCTCTGCTGAGAAGGGCTAAGATCTGAACTACAATAAATACTTCGGTTATTTTCCTCAGAGGCAAGGTAGTATATCTCCACTATTAAAGTACTTTCTGATTACTTACAGCTCGTTGGAGGGCTGATCCCCGCGCGGACTTTGTGCGGCAAGAGCACCCTCCAAGGCAGGACCCTCTAGCGGAGATTTCTTCTCCCGCTTGCAAACCTTGGTTTCCGGGTCTTCAGAGGTAGTCCTCTTCCTTCCCCGGGGTGAGAGAATGTCTGATTCCTCCCCTCGATTATCCTTCCTCACGGAGGCGCTCGTTCCCTCGGTCGGAATGGGTAGCGATGGAGGTCCGCTTTCGCCCTCAGTATTCCCCTCTTCGTCTTCCTTTGAGGGCTTTGGGCAAGGTGCTTGCTCGAGCATCTTTTCCAGTACCGGATTTTCCAAACCCTCAGGAAGGGGGGCCGAACACCGAATCATCTTCGCCTTTGTTATTCAGTCCTGGTCAAAGAGCGATTTCTCAAAATAACGTCGTGGTAAACAAAAGACGGTGTGTTCGGCTGAAGGATTACTTACTTGGTCGGCGATACGGTTGCTGCTCAGGCCCACGTCCTTGGTGGTATCCGGACATTTGGGGTCCGAAGAATGATATGTACATCTCCTCGTGCGTCAGGCCGAGGAAATTCTGAATAGTACGCGGCCCTTCTGGGTTGAACTCCCACATGCGGAGGGGCCGACGTTTGCAAGGCTGGACTCGATGAACCAGCATGACTTGCGCCACCATAATCAAACTGAAATCTCCTTCGAAGATATTTTGGATGCAGCTTTGCAGTATAGGCACGTCCTTGGTAGGACCCCAGCTCAGCCCTCTGCTAATCCATGACATCAGTTGTGGTGGAGGGCCTGAGCGGAAAGCAGGGCCAGCCACCCACTTGGCACTTCTGGGAGCTGTGATGTAAAACCACTCCTGTTGCCATAATCCGGATATCTCTGGAAAGGAACCTTTGGGCCACGGAGCTCCTGCTATCTTGCTTATTAATGCGCCTCCGCATGCTGCACACTGCCCCTCGACCATCTTCGGCTTCACGTCAAAGGTCTTGAGCCATAGGCCGAAGTGGGGGGTAATGCGGAGGAAGGCCTCACACACGACAATGAATGTCGAGATGTGGAGAAAGGAGTCCGGGGCTAGATCATGGAAATCTAGCCCATAATAAAACATCAACCCCCTAACGAAGGGATCCAGAGTGAGGCCTATCCTCGGAGGAAGTGGGAGATGAACACAACGTCTTCGTTGGGTTCAGGAGTAGGGACGACCTGCCCTCGGGCAGGCAGCCGATGTGAAACCTCGATGGTCAGGTATCTGGCCTCCCTCAACTTCTCGGTGTCTTCTTCCGTAACGGAGGAGGGCATCCATCGGCCTTGAAGTCTAGATCCGGACATGATTGAAGATCCGGAGAACCTGACCTAGGCTTTGGGTGTTAGAACTCGAGGCGGGGGAAGGATTCGATTGAGCACGGGAGGGAAAAAAGTAAAAGCCTTGTCCCTTTATAAAGAGGGTGAATATCAAGCGTCCTCTCCGTAGCCGTTTGGGACTTGCCTATAATCTAGGAGTCCTAGACACGGTTGGGTTACCCACGCCTGTATTGATGAGAATCCCGTGATAAGGGGACACGATCTTTGCTTTGACAAGACGTGTCGAAAAACTGCCTCGCGTTATGTGCGGGGCTAGTTAAAGGAAATGGTTCGAATAATCATCAGGCCATGGCACAATGTCGTGCTGCCAAAACAAGTCAGCAAATTAGATTTGCAGAAATATTATTCTCTCTATGGTGGTATGTGGAACTTATTTTGCAGGGTCGTACACTATCCTTATGTTCAAATTCTTCCGTGGTATATTCGGAGGAGGAACCCGCCTTGCAATGCCGAAGACAATACTGCGCGTCGTACTCATCGTCATTGAAGCCTGGTTCGGGGGCTACTGTGGGAGTCCTGGATTAGGGGGTCTCCAGACAGCTGGACTATCTCCATTGGCTGAACTGTTAGACTATGAAGATACAAGATTGAAGACTTCGCCTCGTGTCCGGATGGGACTCTACTTGGCGTGGAAGGCAAGCTAGGCAATATGGATATCTCCTCCTTTGTAACCGACCTTGTGTAACCCTAACCCTCTCCGGTGTCTATATAAACCGGAGGGTTTTAGTCCGTAGGACAACATCAACTACAACATACAATCATACCATAGGCTAGCTTCTAGGGTTTAGCCTCTCTGATCTCGTGGTAGATCTACTCTTGTACTACCCATATCATCAATATTAATCAAGCAGGACGTAGGGTTTTACCTCCATCAAGAGGGCCAGAACCTAGGTAAAACATTGTGTCCCCTGCCTCCTGTTACTATCCGCCTTAGACGCACAGTTCGGGACCCCTACCCGAGATCCGCCGGTTTTTACACCGACACCGAGCTTTGCCAAACGTTCATAACGTCTACATCTGCTCCTGCAATAGGTCTGTCACCTAGCGGTGCATCAAGGACATAATTCTTCTGTGCAGCAATGAGGATAATCCTCAGATCATGGACCTAGTCTGCATCATTGCTACTATCATCTTTCAACATAGTTTTTCTCTAGGAACATATCAAAAATAAACGGGGAGCTACATCACGAAATATGGATCTAGAACATAGTTATGCAAATACTATCAGGACTAAGTTCATGATAAATTAAAGTTAAATTAATCAAATTACTTAAGAACTCCCACTTAGATAGACATCTCCCTAATCATCTAAGTGATCACGTGATCCATATCAACCAAACCATGTCCGAACATCACGTGAGATGGAGTAGTTTTCAATGGTGAACATCACTATGTTGATCATATCTACTATATGATTCACGCTCGACCTTTCGATCTCCAGTGTTCCGAGGCCATATCTGCATATGCTAGGCTCATCAAGTTTAACCTGAGTATTCCGCGTGTGCAAAACTGGCTAGCAACCATTGTATGTGAATGTAGATCTTATCACACCCGATCATCACGTGGTGTCTCGGCACGATGAACTTTCGCAACGGTGCATACTCAGGGAGAACACTTATACCTTGAAATTTAGTGAGAGATCATCTTATAATGCTACCGCCGAACTAAGCAAAATAAGATGCATGAAGGATAAACATCACATGCAATCAAAATATGTGACATGATATGGCCATGATCATCTTGCGCCTTTGATCTCCATCTCCAAAGTACCGTCATGATCTCTATCGTCACCGGTATGACACCATGATCTCCATCATCTTGATCTCTATCAACGTGTCATCACATGGTCGTCTCACCAACTATTGCTCTTGCAACTATTGTTATCGCATAGCGATAAAGTAAAGCAATTATTTGGCGCTTGCATCTTATGAAATAAAGAGACAACCATAAGGCTTCTGCCAGTTGCCGATAACTTCAACAAAAACATGATCATCTCATACAACAACAACAACACATCTTGACCATATCACATCACAACAAGCCCTGCAAAAACAAGTTAGACGTCCTCTACATTGTTGTTGCAAGTTTTTACGTAGCTGCTACGGGCTGAGCAAGAACCGTTCTTACCTACGCATAAAAAAGCACAACGCAGTATAGTGATTGCTTTTTGATCTTCAGAAAGAACCCTATTCATTGAATCCGATTCAACTAAAGTTAGAGAAACTGACACCCACTAGCCACATGTGTGCGAAGCACGTCGGTAGAACCAGTCTCGCGTAAGCGTACGCGTTATGTCGGTCTGGGCCGCTTCATCCAACAATACCGCATAATCAAGAATCAACTAGTGACGGCAAGCAATGTGTATATACCCACGCCCACAACTCATTTGTGTTCTACTCATGCATATAACATCTACGCATAGACCTGGCTCTGATGCCACTGTTGGGGAACGGAGTGCTACCTCTTGAGATCTTGCGTTGGTTTTCCCTTGAAGAGGAAAGGGTGATGCAACAAAGTAGCGTAAGTATTTCCCTCAGTTTTTAAGAACCAAGGTATCAATCCAGTAGGAGGCCACGCACGAGTCACTCGCACCTACACAAACAAATAAATCCTCGCAACCAACGCGATAAGGGGTTGTCAATCCCTACACGGTCACTTATGAGAGTGAGATCTGATAGATATGATAAGATAATAGTTTTGGTATTTTTATGATAAAGATGCAAAGTAAAATAAAATGCAAAGGAAATAACTAAGTATTTGGAAGATTAATATGATGGAAGATAGACCCGGGGGGCATAGGTTTCACTAGTGGCTTCTCTCGAGAGCATAAGTATTTACGGTGGGTGAACAAATTACTGTTGAGCAATTGACAGAATTGAGCATAGTTATGAGAATATCTAGGTATGATCATGTATATAGGCATCACGTCCGAGACAAGTAGACCGACTCCTGCCTGCATCTACTACTATTTCTCCACACATCGACCGCTATCCAGCATGCATCTAGAGTATTAAGTTCAAAAGAACAGAGTAACGCTTTAAGCAAGATGACATGATGTAGAGGGATAAACTCATGCAATATGATGTAAACCCCATCTTGTTATCCTTCATGCCAACAATACAATACGTGCCTTGCTACCCCTACTGTCACTAGGAAAGGACACCAAGTTTGAACCCAAAGCTAAGCACTTCTCCCATTGCAAGAAAGATCAATCTAGTAGGCCAAACCAAACTGATAATTCAAAGAGACTTGCAAAGATAACCAATCATACATAAAAGAATTCAGAGAAGATTCAAATATTGTTCATAGATAAACTTGATCATAAATCCACAATTCATTGGTCTCAACAAACACACCGCAAAAGAAGATTACATCAAATAGATCTCCACAAGAGAGGGGGAGAACTTTGTATTGAGATCCAAAAAGAGATAAGAAGCCATCTAGCTAATAACTATGGACCCGTAGGTCTGAGGTAAACTACTCACACTTCATCGGAGAGGCTATGGTGTTGATGTAGAAGCCCTCCGTGATCGATGCCCCCTCCGACGGAGCTCCGGAACAAGCCCCAAGATGGGATCTCGTGGATACAGAAAGTTACGGTGGTGGAATTAGGGTTTTGGCTCCGTATCTGGCAGTTTGGGGGTACGTAGGTATATATAGGAGGAAAGACTACGTCGGTGGAGCAACAGGGGGCCCACGAGGGTGGAGGGCGCGCCCAGGGGGTAGGTGTGCCCCCTACCTCGTGGCCTCCTGGTTGATGTCTTGATGTAGGATCCAAGTCCTATGGATCATGTTCGTTTCGAAAATCACGTTCCCGAAGGTTTCATTCCGTTTGGACTCCGTTTGATATTCTTTTTCTGCGAAACCCTGAAATAGGCAAAAAACAACAATTCTGGGTTGGGCCTCCGGTTAATAGGTTAGTCCCAAAAATAATATAAAAGTGTATAATAAAGCCCAATAATGTCCAAAACAGAATATAATATAGCATGGAACAATCAAAAATTATAGATACGTTGGAGACGTATCACGCAGTAATTTCAAAAAAATTCATACGCACATGCAAGATCATGGTGATGCATAGCAATGAGAGGGGAGAGTGTTGTCTACGTACCCTCGTAGACCGTAAGCGGAAGCGTTATGACTACGCGGTTGATGTAGTCGTACGTCTTCACGATCGACCGATCCTAGCACCGAAGGTACGGCACCTCCGCAATCTGCACACGTTCGGCTCGGTGATGTCCCACGAACTCATGATCCAGTAGAGCTTCAAGGGAGAGCTTCATCAGCACGATGGCGTGATGACGGTGATGATGATGCTACCAGAACAGGGCTTCACCTAAGCACTGCTACAATAGGTGGATTATGGTGGAGGAGGGCACCGCACACGCCTGGAAACAATCAACTTGTGTGTTCTAGGGTGCCCCTGCCCCCGTGTATAAAGGAGCAAAGGGGGAGGCCGACCGGCCTTGGGGCGCGCCAAGGAGAGGGGAAGTCCTCCTCCTAGTAGGAGTAGGACTCCCCTTTTCCTATTCCAACTAGGAAGGGGCAAGGGGGAAGGAAGGAGAGGGAGAGAGGGAGGAAAGAGGGGGCGTCCCCCGGCCCTCCTTGTCCAATTCGGACTCCCAGGGGGGCGCGGCCAGCCCTAGGCCCTCTCCTCTCTCTCCCACAAGGCCCATGTTGGCCCATTAGTTCTCCCGGGGGTTCCAATAACCCCCCAACACTTCGATAAATATCCAATGACCCCCCTGGAACTCATCCAGCGTCCCGAATATAGTCGTCCAATATATCAATCTTTATGTCTCGACCATTTCGAGACTCCTCATCATGTTCGTGATCACATCCGGGACTCTGAACTATCTTCGGTACATCAAAACACATAAACTCATAATACTGATCGGCACCGAACGTTAAGCGTGTGGACCCTACAGGTTCGAGAACTATGTAGACATGACCGAGACTCACTTCCGGTCAATAACCAATAGCGGAACCTGGATGCTCATATTGGTTCCTACATATTCTACGAAGATCTTTATCGATCAAACCGCATATCAACATACGTTGTTCCCTTTGTCATCGGTATGTTACTTGCCCGAGATTCGATCATCGGTATCTCAATACCTAGTTCAATCTCATTACCGGCAAGTCTCTTTACTCATTCTGTAATGCATCATTCCGCTACTAACTCATTAGTCACAATGCTTGCAAGGCTTATAGTGATGTGCATTACTGAGAGGGCCCAGAGATACCTCTCCGATACTCGGAGTGACAAATCCTAATCTCGATCTATGCCAACTCAACAAACACCATTGGAGACACATGTAGAGCACCTTTATAATCACCCAGTTACGTTGTGACGTTTGGTAGCACACAAAGTGTTCCTCCGGTATTCGGGAGTTGCATGATGTCATAGTCATAGGAACATGTATAAGTTATGGAGAAAGCAATAGCAACAAACTAAATGATCATCGTGCTAAGCTAACGGATGGGTCAAGCCAATCACATCATTCTCTAATGATGTGATCCCGTTAATCAAATGACAACTTATGTCTATGGTTAGGAAACATAACCATCATTGATTCAACGAGCTAGTCAAGTAGAGGCAAACTATTGACACTCTGTTTGTCTATGTATTCACACATGTACTAAGTTTCTGTTTAATACAATTCTAGCATGAATAATAAACATTTATCATGATATAAGGAAATAAATAATAACTTTATTATTGCCTCTAGGGCATATTTCCTTCACTGCCAACCTCCGCATATATCTGCATCACACGCCACGTCCTGCCGAGTAGCCGAAACCGAGGATTTGGTAGCTGGCAGTGGCGTCCGTGTGGCCAGCTCATCATCATCGTCGTCATCTTCTTCGCCGTCAGTAAGGGAGCTCCACGAAACAGGTCGCTCCAAGTCAAGACCCGTCACAGTATGGACAGGAGCTGAGGACGGCGCCTCTTCCACAGGAGCGGTGGACAGCGCTTCAGCAGCAGGAGTTGTGGGCGGCGCTTTAGCAGCAGCAGCCGGGGGTGACGGTGGGCCTTCCACATGAGTCAAGGACATAGCAGCACTGGCAAGAGTCGGGAACGGTGTGCCCACATCAACAGTCGAGGTTGACGGCGTGTCGCTGACAGAAGCAGCGTCAGCAGAGGGCGGGGACGGGAGACACCCAAGCGGCAGCGGGGGCGAGGACCCGGTCTAGGGAAGCCGCGAGCTATGCACCGACAGAGAGTAATTTCATCAAAGACAGATCTCTTGATCTATTTGGGGCAATGTATTCCCAGCACGATTGGGCAAAAGGACAGTCACAAAAAAGGTGGAGTATGGTTTCTTCGGTCTGGTCATTGCATAGTGCACAGTTAGATTGTAGGAAGAAATCCTTCCTTTTTAGGAAGCTTCTTATACTGATCGACTCTGTCATAGAGGAGTAGATAAAAGAAGATCTTGTGGTTCTGCTAGCAGCTTTCCACAATCCTTGAACCAAAGAATTTCCTTGAGTTGGCCCCATGAGTTGCTTGTACATTTGTTTAACTAAAAACGTTAAAGAAGGAACTTGCATGACTAAAAGCCAGTCATGCTACCCTTTATTTCCGTGACGATCGCTCCATGTGCTCCGCCGTGCCTTGTGAGATATCTTTGATCACACCCTGCCAATCTGAAGCCACACATACTCTGGTAATACCAAGATCATCTGCAAGGGCCCGAGCCTCCCGGCACGCGTAAACAGTTTGCAAAACGATCTTATGTTATGTGACAAAGGGAGTACTTCTTTGCTCAGTGGCCGGTTTATCTGATTGCAGCCTCATCGAAATTCGATGATCGAATTGCCCCAGTGCTAGGTATTGTACTAACCTCGTCATCAATCCCCTCCCATCAAATTGTATGCTGCACTCGGATAAAAGAGGTTTTGGAGCGAGCGAAGCCTTTTTCATGCATAAACCAAGTTTTAATTAATTGGACTCAATTGGTTCTCACCTTAATGTATGTTCGATACGACGCCCTAACATCAATCCGACCTTAGCTCAGTTGGTAGAGCGGAGGACTGTAGTATTTGCAGATCAATCCTTAGGTCACTGGTTCGAATCCGGTAGGTCGGAAATCCTTTTTCTGTTGTTGATTTTTTTTATTTATATATATTCTTCACCAATTCTTGCAGCTAAAAAGGGAGCGCGTTTATCTCCTTATGTTTTACAGGTGAGTTACGATTAGCCAAAAGCCAACTGATTCCGCAGCAATTCTTCACCAATACTGAAGCATAATTTATCTGTATTCATCTGAATCAAAAGTGGAACATCATGCTCGAAAATCAATTCCACAAATCCAACGCATTCAGAGTTTCAGACCGCAGTCGCGAACTGCGATGCAAAGCTGAATCAAGTTACATTGGCGCATTTGGAGTTGATACTAGTAGTAGCTAGCTGCCGCCCCGTAATCATCGAGTAGTCCACACGGCCGTTAAAACAGGAGAGGGCGCAGCAGATCAGCACGGCAGCGGCTGCTCTTCCGCCATGCCTTTGAAGACGAGGAACCGGAGCGACTCGAGCTTGAAGTATATGAAGCTCCCCTTGCTGTGCGTGAAGTAGCAGCCGAAGCTGCAGCCCACCACGCACTGCCACCCCGGGCCGTGGATCGTGTCGAACTCCTGCAGCGCAGCCGTCCGAATCAGATCCAATCATTCGGCAGCGCTTGCACTGTCCTAGCTTGTTACCTACAGATTCAGGAGGTGTAGATTTGGGCGGCGGGATTGGGATGGTTGCTCACCTTCTTGATGTGCGCCGCGATGCTCCGGCAGTCGAGGACGTCGAAGCGGTCGAGCGCCCTGGACGCCGCCGAGGTGGCCTGCAGCTGCATCTTGGCCGGCATGTCGGTGTCCTCCACCGTCGCCTTCCCTTCCAGCATCCTGCCCGCTCCTTCCCTTCTCTGCTAGATAGAAGCTCTGCTCGCACACGCCGCACTGTATGATTGGCTCAGCCGCTCAGGAGTCAGGACTAATCTGAGCAGTAGTGGAGATGATGGCACCGCTTTGCCCCTTTTGTAGGCGGACGCCCAGCTACGGATTTCACGCTCGCGCGTCACGTCAACGTGACGTGTGCTAACGAGAGCTCAAGAGAAAAAAACAACTTGACGTGCTAACGAGGACGTCCGAGGACGTCGAAGCGGTCGAGCGCCCTGGACGCCGCCGAGGTGGCCTGCAGCTGCATCTTGGCCGGCATGTCGGTGTCCTCCACCGCCTTCCCTTCCAGCATCCTGCCCGCTCCTTCCCTTCTCTGCTAGATAGAAGCTCTGCTCGCACACGCCGCACTGTATGATTGGCTCAGCCGCTCAGGAGTCAGGACTAATCTGAGCAGTAGTGGAGATGATGGCACCGCTTTGCCCCTTTTGTAGGCGGACGCCCGGATAGCTACGGATTTCACGCTCGCGCGTCCACGTCAACGTGACGTGCTAACGAGAGCTCAAGAGAAAAAACAACTTGACGTGCTAACGAGGACGTCGAGGACGTCGAAGCGGTCGAGCGCCCTGGACGCCGCCGAGGTGGCCTGCAGCTGCATCTTGGCCGGCATGTCGGTGTCCTCCACCGTCGCCTTCCCTTCCAGCATCCTGCCCGCTCCTTCCCTTCTCTGCTAGATAGAAGCTCTGCTCGCACACGCCGCACTGTATGATTGGCTCAGCCGCTCAGGAGTCAGGACTAATCTGAGCAGTAGTGGAGATGATGGCACCGCTTTGCCCCTTTTGTAGGCGGACGCCCGGATAGCTACGGATTTCACGCTCGCGCGTCCACGTCAACGTGACGTGCTAACGAGAGCTCAAGAGAAAAAACAACTTGACGTGCTAACGACCACCTCGACCCAGCGGCGAGTTCCCTTCCCGGATAGATAGAACACTTGAGGCACGGCCGCTCCGGCCTCCGGCTGGTTTTGAAAATGGAGATGCTGTTGTTGCCTGCTGAGTTCTTTCTTTTCTCCTTTTGATTGAATTTAAAATGGTTGGCGTTCTGGCTGAGCTTGATCGATACTTTTGTTGGAGGATATATCCACCACCAGATCAGAGGGGTTAATTAGCACTCCACGTAAACGGGAGGCTGAAAAGTCTCCGACCTGATCGGATCTCCGAGTGTATGTATATAAAGAGTATAAGTACGGTCACTAGCTGCGTTTTTACTACTTTTATTAGTATTAAGATATGTGTGGGTTACAGTGAACTTTGTCCAAATCCATCCACGTGGTCCAGTCATATATGTATTCTTGGATCGGAACAAGCAGAAACGGATGGGATAAGCGAAAGCGAGCAGCTCCATGTGAAAGGGGAGAGCTCTTGCTAGTTTGATCCGGAGATAATATATCTTTTCTGGAGCTGTGGCCCAGTTGGAATAGTTTATGCTAATCGGATGCGGCAGGTCTCCTGCGGTCCACCCGTGGTGTACCAACAGTACATGAGCCAAAAAATTTATACTATAAAAAAACAGTACATGAGCCAAAGGGTAGAACTATCTAATATTCAGAGCCAGTTCTTTTCGCACAGGATTACGTAAAATGCCATTAAGTTCTTTTCTGAGACTGTGGATTGAGTTGTGCACTTAAATGTCTGTATTGCGCTTAGATAGAAATTGTTTGAAAATTATTAACACTATGTTGTTTTGAACCGCTTCTGGTCGAATATGAGCATGAAAGTGATTTACGAATATCATCAAGTATTACATATTACAAATAGAATGGTTTTAAAGTTTCATACGCTAAAAAAGGGTTGAACTACAAAGATAGACAGTACCAAAGATTGTAGCAGAAAAAGTGCAGTACCAAAAATTATACCATTGACAATACCACCATCTATCCAACAACACCAACCATTGACAGTAGCGAAAAATGTGCAAATCATCATACACAATCAGCATGTTCATCTAACAAATTTATCGACGGTAAGGTAGTGTGCATGGTTCTTCCAATTTTGACGAAAGAATCCAAGCACTAAACAAAGTTACTGTGAAGTCTTTGAGATAGTCCGTCCTCCCATGGTTAGACACACCAAAGAGCTTAGGACAACTCCAACGCGGATCACCAAATCAACCCAAAATGGTTGGACCGAACAGTTCGAACATTTTTGGCCATCCAACGCCAGTCACCAAAATTGTTCGGACCGGTCCGGACGAGCGAAATCCATCAAACCTGAACCAAATGAAGGGGAGGTTTATGGGCGTTCGGACACCCACAACGTCGGACTCTGACAACATGCACCCAGAAAAACCTCTCGGGCTGCATTCATGCAGATCAGAGCGAACTGACCGGACATGACGACTTCCTATAGGCGTCCCCTTGCGGGACATTCACACCGGCATGGTGACCGAGAAGCCTACTCCAGCCGCTCACATTTTTCTGACGCTCCACTTACCCAAGCTATTTAAATCCGAACAACAGCGCCTCAAAACCTCACCCCTCTAATCGCCCTATCCCACCATCCCAGCCGCCGGCCTTCCAGCCCACCCTCGTCTTTCATCCGACGTTGCAATGGTCGGGGACTCTTGTGGTTTGTGGAGGCAGATGTCGCCACAACACCTCATCGAAATTGCGACTGACGTCCACACAACTGAGGCCCAATGTCTGGCTCGCAGTTGCGGACCAACCTTCGACCTCTCTAGAGCAAAACTCAGTTGATTTGGAGATGGAGGACGAGGGCGACCCCATGGTGATGGCGAAGATCGCCAAGGAGGAGGAGAAGCAGTAGGCGCTCGCGCCGGTGTCCGGGTTCACCCTACTACAAGCGGAGCAACACTACAATGAGTGTTGTCAAAGCCGGAGGAGCGGGAGGAGAAGTCGCCGGTGTCCGTGTTTCGTCTGATGTAGGAGATGGAATGGTACAACCTGGCGCTCCTCGAGGAGCACCGGCTGACGAAGGACCATCTCTTGACATAGAGGGCGTTCAAAGATGTCATCGTGGTCATGGTCGTGGTGACCCATGCATCGTTGACGAGCAGCATGCAGTGCTCAGTTTTGTGCACAGCGCCCGCACCATCCGCCGCAAGCGCTGCATCTCTGCGTCTGCTAATTGTGAGTTGTGTTGGGACTTTCCTCGAAGATGAAGGGTGAAGCAGTATAGTAGCTGATAAGTATTTCCCTCAGCGAGAACCAAGGTTATCGAACCAATAGGAAAATCACACCATGTCTAGTGAACAACACCTCTACACACGAGCAAATACTTGCACCCAACGCGGGCAAGAGGGTTGTCAATCCCCTTGAACTCATTACTTGCAAGGATCAAATCTGGTAGTGATTGATATATAAATTACAAAACAAAATAAAATTAAATAAATTGCGTCAAGGTATTTTTGGTTTTTGTAATATGATAAAAGTAGACCCGGGCGCCATAGTTTTCACTAGAGGCTTCTTTCTTGAAACATAGCATACAGTGGGTGAACAAACTACTGTTGGGCAATTGATTTAAAAGCACATAGTTGTGACGTTATTCATGAGAATGATCATGTATATAGGCATTACATCCGTGAGTAGTAGACCAAAATGATTCTGCATTTACTACTATTACTCCACCAATCGACCGCTATATGGCATACATCTATGGTATTAAGTTCATAACAAAGAGAGTAATGCATGAAGCAAGATGACATAATGTAGACAAAATAAACTGAAGCAATATGAATGTACCCCGTCATTTTAACCTTAATGGCAACAATACAAATATGTGCCTCGCTACCCCTTCTGCATCAGGTGAGGACACCGCAAGATTGAAGCCATTACAAAACACGTCTCCCACTGAAGATAAATCAATCTAGTTGACCAAACCAAACGGATAGATCGGAGAGAAATACAAAGCTATAACAATCATGCATAATAAAGTACAACAAAGACTCAATTACTTTCAATGAATAATCTGATCATAAACCCACAATTCATCGGATCCCAACAAACACACCGCAAAAAATTACATCGGGTAGAACTCCATGAAGATCATGGAGAACTTTGTATTGAAGATCAAAGAGAAAGAAGAACCATCTAGCTATTAGCTATGGACCCATAGGTATGTGGTAAACTACCCACACATAATTGGAGGGCAGCAAGGATGACGTAGAATCCCTCCGTGATTGATTCCCCCTCCGACAAAGTACCGAAAAAGGCCTCCAGGTGGGATTGCGGAAGAACAGAAGCTTGTGGCGGCGGAAAAATTACTTCAGGTGGCTCTGTTGGTTTCAGGATTTATGGGAATTTATTGAGTTTGACTTAGGTCAAACGGAGCTCTGTGGGTCCCACAAGCTCAGGGGCGCGCCTGCTGGGCTTGTGGTGCTCTCGTAGCCCCCTGGTCTCCTCCCGGGGATCTGTAACGACCCGACCTCAAACGGACAAGCCTCTGTGTATCTGTGCCATCTCTAGATCAGTATGCTGGCACACACAGTACATCAATGTATATATCAAAGTGCAATTACATGTATAAATAATGTAAAACTTATATATACCTCATAAGTCTCAGCAGAAACAATCAAACGGGTGTAGAGTCCCATCAACGCCATTGGTAGGTTGAGTGTAGACCATAACCCTATAACGAAACTCACTCGTCGTAGAAAATCCTACAATATGGTACGTTGCAGCCGTGTAGGTCAATACATTGAATGTACCGGCAAGATAACAAATAAGAGAAACAGATGATAAAACTATACTATATGCAATATGGCTTTGTGGCTCTGTGTCTGAGTTTTTGCATAAAAGCTGGTTTTATTACATCAAAAAAATATCAGGTGTCTTTACTACGGAGTTCTCTACTATGACATGGTTTCGCCAACCGATGCCTCATAGCCCAAAATAATCATATGTTACCCACAATTAATTATCAGTCCGGGGTTGAGAGTTTAGAGATAGATCCAAGTCTAGAGGCTCAAATTGTCCGTAGCCGGGGACACGGATAATTGATTAGATTGTTAACTCTATTGAGTGTTGTGCACTTTACCCACAAGATTCGATCCCTCTTTTTACGTTCTCGCACTTTAGGGTGTCTGAGAACAAGACGACCGAAATATGGTCTTCCGAAGAGTTCATCTGACCACTATCCAGTGCTCATCCAATCCTACCATAGTTCTACATCTGCTAGCACTGTCCCAGCCAGAGTCACAACTAAGGTCAACCAAGCCAGAGCACATAATGACTTACGGTGCACAGGTAAGCTTCTGGGCATGAAGTATTCTTCCATCTTTTTGAGTCTGGGTGGAGCTTTCTGCGTGATTAACTGGCTCTTATACAGCAACACCTAGGCTAACCACTGGGTACTCCAGGGCGCTGTTCATCCATTCCACCCAGTAGTGTGTATTGAAAATCTTGTCTCGAGTCTTGAAGTCTTCAGGCCTTGAAGATGCAGTCCTTGAAGATACCGTCATGAAGTTGTCGAAATTGACGTAGAGTCCTCTGTCTCACACCACTCCTGAGCACTCATACCAAACCCCATCTACTATAGTGTAGCATTAAAAACTACATAACGTCTCAGGCTTGATAATAATGAGATGGGTTCCTACCTCATGCATTCTACTCAACTACAACAAGTCAATATCACTACTAGAGGGATTATGAATGGTGACACTAAATGCAATAAAACATAGGTATGAATAACATGGTCAAAGTGAACTTGACTGCTAAGTTGATGAAGATATTAACGCTCTTGGAAACTTGATAAAACTATTCATCACTCCGGGAAAATCTATATAATCAAACATAGTATCCACATAAGCAATCAATACTATCAATCAAAATAACACTCAATCACATAAAAGTAATAGAGAAAACAATAATGAAATCAAAGAAATCCAAAAATAAAAAACCAAAGAAAACTTTAAAGAAAAAACTAGGTAAAACCAACACACACAATATCAACCAATAACTCTCATAACAACACTACATTATTCTAAATAACTTTCTACCACAAAGAAAATAAAACTCTAATAAAACAACATAAAGTAATTTACTAAATTATTAACTAGCAAAAAGAAATAATTTTAAAACTATTATAACTATCTAGTTAACATTAAACAATTATAACAATCATGAATACATTCAAACAATACTAAGTAATTCCCCAAAACTAAATTATTGCTATTTGACACAAGCAAAAACTAACTACAATAAAATGGCAAAAAGAATTACTTTTAAATCAAATAAAACTATTTCTATCAACTATCACTATGAGCTAAGCAAACCAATACAAAAATAGTAGATAAATACTAATAATTAAATATAAAAAATTATCTACTGTAGTCTAACAGAGGCATATAGCAACATGTAAAAAGCTACAGAAATCAGCTAAAAATAATTAAAAGCAATAGTTTAATGACTAAAACAACTATATAAGCAAAACAGTGTTGTTTTGCTAAAACCCTAATTTGAATTAACCTAAAAATAAAATACTAAATACTACTTGATAGGCAAAGGTCCTAGTGACCAGGAGCAAAAAGAATCAACATAAAATATGCTTTTAAACTCAAGATATTCACAATTCAAGGTTTGAAGCAAATTCATGCAAATTCATATTTAAAATACTCAAATTTTCAAGGCACAAACAGAAACTTCATAAAATTTTCAAACTACAGAAAAACGAATCACTAAATTTGGATAAGTATACTAATAAATATGAATTTTTTAAGATTGCTACTTTGCTGGAAAAAATACGAGATTTCTTGGATCTCACCAGAGTAGTCGCCGGAGTTGGGGAAGAAGATCGGATCCGAGGTTGCGGGGGTTCCTGGAGGAGGGAGAGCACGGGACGGTAGAGATGAGATCACATCAACCTCAGGGGAGGCTGAGGAAGGACCAACCGAGCCTCGGGCGACGGTGGAGAAGCCGCCGGAGTGTATGAACTCCGACGAGCAATTATGCGGGATAGGGAGGGGCATAAGCTCCCATAGGAGAGGGCTTTGGGCGAGGGAAAATAGGGCAACATGAGGGAGTTATTTATGGGACGAGGGGGTGTCCAGGTGCATGCATCCATGGCGAGCAAAAACGACAATTTCGGATCTCCGGCGAGGAAATCCGAGGCATTAATGGCCTTCTTAATGAGGAGAGGAGGTGCAAGGGAAGGAGGGGATTCCGTTCAGAGCAATTTGGGGGCAAGGGGAAGGAAGGAAGGGGTAGGGCACGAGGAGGAGGGGTGGGGTGTGTGCACTGCTTTTTTTGAGACAACCTCACGAAGCTTTTTATTAAGCCATCACATTGTTTACAGGGACAGAGGAAAGATCTCCGGGGTGGCCCAGCCACACATGGCGTCCAACCCCGAGAGATAAAGCATGCTTCGCTAAGTTGTGAGTTTCATAATTTGAGCTCCTAAATTCATGGCTAACCTTACAAATATCAAAATCTAAGGAGTGGTTTGTTATTTCATGCACAATAGCTCCATAGGAGGACGCATTCTCCTTCTTCAGAGACTCCACCACCTGTTTACAGTCTGATGCAACATGAATACGCCGTTGGTAGAGGTCCTCCGCTAGTGCTAAGCCTTTCCTGATCGCAATTGCTTCTAGCGTCTCCGGATCCGCAATATGCCTCAATACCAGTACTGAGGCTCCCAAAAATAATCCCTCTGAACTCCTGCAAATCGCCCCAACACTACAAAAAAAAATACACTTCCATGATGATACGTGTTTGTCACAGTAGGTCACATTTTTTTTCATGCATGTACATCCATGACAAATTTATGACAGAATCAAGATAGTCATACCTGTGCTGTCGTAGAAGTGTTCCATGGCATTACCAAAATTATCATCATGGAAGTGTCCACTTCCATGACGATAAATCGTGCATCACAGAAGTGGCATCCACCGTAACAAAACGTCGTTAAGCTATCTGGTCGGGTTTTGGATCCGATAACCCGTTAACATACCCGGCCAATGGGAAATTTCCACATGTAAAATTCTTATTGGCCGGACGAAACACGTGTCAGCTCGTTAGTGGGTCAGATAGGCGCCTATGATATGTCGACACGTGCCACGGCCCACCACTGGCCCATTTAGCTTACAAAGCCGACCCGTTTGACTAGGTCAAAAGTTAACGGGCTGGCCCATGAAAAGCATGTTAACGGTCTCTTCACAAATAGCCCATTTTACGGCCCGTTAACTCACGGCCCGTTAGGCCCTAAAGGAAATCGGCCCAACAATGTCATGTGGGCCGTCGAATATAACACCAGCCCATTTCACTTTTGGCCCATGTATGGCCCACGACGTCTTTCGGCCCATATGAGGCCTTCGTATCTTTCGGCATTTTACAGGCCCACGGTGACTCTAGCCCATAATGAACAGTAATTTTCTTTATACCCGTTAACGGCCCGTGATTTACATGGGCCATTTCCAGCCTGTGTTAGCTTTCGGCCTATTGACGGCCCATACGTTCTTGGGCTCCTTTTCGGCCCTCGATTACTTCTGGCCCATTACTGGAATGTTCCCCTAATGGGCCAAATTCGGCCCATGGCAAGAGTCGGCCCGTTACTGGCATGTTCCCCTAATGGGCCAAATTCGGCCCATGGCAAGAGTCGGCCCGTTACTGGCATGTTACCCTAATGGGCCAAATTCGGCCCATGGCAAGAGTCGGCCCATTTCTGGCCTGTTAACCCGTTGCGCCATTTCCAGCCCGTCCTATATTCTGGCCCATTAATGACCCGTTATGCCTGTGACAGAATTAAGCCTTTGCTGTCCTACGGCCTATTAATGGCCTGTTACCGTGCTAGGACGATACCAATTACGCCCGATTACGGCCCATGTAGACCCATTTATCCGATGGCCTGAGGCCCACCGATTACAGGCCCATTTATCGACGGCCCGTAGGAGACCCATGGATCCTAGGGCCCATATATGGCCCATGGTAGTTGCGGCCACTAGAAAACCAGGGAAAACAAGACTAGGAAATAAATAAGGCCAAAACTAACGCTAGGCTATTAAGGCGATTGCACAGATTACATCCACTCGACATCAAAGATCGCCACCAGTGCAAATATAGGGAACACCCTACACTATACAAAAATGGCTTGCTGTTTTCTTCAGCCGGTGGCTGCACGTTAAGAATAAATTCTGTATCGCACCAAAACAAATTACAACTATATAACAAAAGGAAGGTTGGCATAAAACTTAACAGTCTAGCAGATAAATGCACCACCAGAAGTTCAGAAGCTCAGTTCATTTGACCTGACTATTACGTTTTCATGTTGTATTGTTCGATGGAGCACCATAACCCTTGCCTTCATTTCCCCTAGGCTCCTGAACAACATAGAAAATGTCTGATAGTCTGGTTTCAAAACCATGCATATCTTGACAACATTGAGCAATGTTTCTCCTTGTTTCACAAAGGGTCTCTATTAGGGAATGGACTTGTGTCTGGAGCGCAGATACAACATTGCTTTGAGCTTGCATATCTTGATCATGAGGCAATTTGGACGATATTGCCTTAACAACCAACCCAGTATTACGCAGGAACGTGCTTTTGGCACTGTTAGTGGACAGGTACTGACCCACTACAGCAAGAGCTGACATTGCGGTTATAGTTGCCTCGCCACCTTTAGAAGGTGGCGGTTCCACCATTTTTTTTCCATAGCTCGCTGAAAAGTTGAGGTTTTACATTAGTAGTACCAGAACAGAAGATATTAAGGAGGTAGCAAAACCAAACAAAATAGCTTTGGTCTATATACAGAACTTATTCTGGTGAACCCATGTAAAATATTAGTTGTATCTTATTGCAAAGTACATAATAAAACCAGGTTCCAAACATATGACCATGTACCATCGCTAACGTATTGTCTATTTCTTCACATTGTATTGAGGGCTAAGGATAGATAGACGAAGTTTATAATATGGTAAGCATAGTATGACATCATTTATATCACAAAACAACTGAGAACAGACAAACAGGCAATTGTAACGTTGTGTGGGCAAGTCCAGCACGGAACTAGATTACGGGTCAAGATCAAAGGAACATCACTCCTCTCTTTTAAACCTTGTAAGGTGCAATGATACGCTAATACAATTGTGTATAAAATTGAAAAGAGTAATAGACATTGGCTGCAAACCATGCAGTTCAAGGCACAAGTCGGAGTAAGTAGTAGTTAAAAGGCATGAGGATTAAGGACTTACAACAGCGGCTTTGACTAGTGTAGTCATGCCCTTCTTCTTGCTGGTGTGACAGTCCTTGAAGATTTCCACAGCATTTGGTTCAGGTACTTTTTGGTCCTTGCGGGCTTTCCTCTGCATTTCGAACAGTCAATATAGATCTAATAATATGGTACAACGAAAACAGTGAAACAGCAGCTAATTACAAGAGCCTCGCAGTGTGCAATATAGCTACGAGATCCTGTCCTCTGTTGGAATTTCACTTTTGTGCGGTTGGCCTTGTTCTTTGAACAGTTCACCTACAAGAAGATATATTTGTGTGGCACATGCGTAAATAGGACTTCAACATGTGATCTGATCACATATATATAATGTACCTGATACTTCGGATTAGACCAGTATTTAACAAGGCCCCTCCAGTATTCATCCGATATATTTTCCACTGGAGATGTTTGGGAAAGTTCACTGTTAGCCTTGCCTTCAAAGTGAGTTTTCCTCAAGTTATACTGATACTGTCACAAAGTAGACTTGAAAACATGGGTGCAAGCTTGTCTGGTTGCATCATCTTGGCTATCCAACTTGAACCTCATCTGTTGAAAATTATGGGAGTCTCATTATCAGCAACCTAGAAAGTATGGGACAAAGCAAGACGATATTACTAGTTTCCATACATAACCATACTTACAGATAAATGGTCGAGGAGGGTGTTGAACTGGGTTTCGTCTTTGTCATTCCTGTATTGAATCCATGTTGGGAGGATACGTACATGACACCTAACAAGAACCGCTGCCTCTGATACTAACTTGGCTGACTCTATAGCATTACATGGTCTTTTTAAACCTGCCTCAAAACGGATCTCCATTCTTCCTCCTCTAGATTTAGTTAACCTATCGAGCATTATCCCAGATGTTTGTTTCCTCTTGCGCCTAGGTGCTAGTCCAACAACGAACATAGGAAGTGTTAGTGTACATCAAACTGTGAGACTACATATAAAGAAGCATGCAATTGTAACTTGACTCCAGCAACTACCTTCTTGCTATTGAAGCTCACAAGGTTCATCTGATATTGCCAACTCGTCTTGTGTCAAGAGTGATTGGGAAGTAGTGTCAGGTGGCAAGGGAGCTTGGGAACGTGCTGCTAGCTCAGTTGACGCACGAGTAAGTTGTGCAGCTGGTAGTACTGTGGTAGGTGTTGCAAGAACTAGGGATGTCTCTGCTTGTTTGGTGGCAGCTATTTGTTTCTGTTTGGCTTTTTTTGCAACTCGTGTAGCATGGGATGCCGTGTTTGTAGAATTTTCCGCTGGACTTTGACCTTCTATTGCACCATCAGTACCAGCAGAATCTGCAGGATTCATCCGCTTCTCATTCCCTGCCATTCTGTGTTTCTTCCTCTTTCTCCGTGCCATGTTAAGTCAAGCTGACAAGAAAAATGAATAACAATTTAGTTCTTCAGAACAAATTGATGTGTGATGCAGACGAACTGAACTTTGATGTTAGACAACCACATGATAGGAGGATGTAATATGTATGAAAAACAGGACGGAAGAGATAACCAGAACTATGATGTGTAAACTAAGAAGAAGACATTTCACCAAATTACAAACAATGCAATGGAAGGTAGGCACCATATGAAAGATGCTACAAATATCGCTCTGCCAAGTTAACAGTGTCTCATCATAAATGGCGTTTAAACAAATGTGAAGCAGTACAAGAAATAAATCATATGCAAGATGCAAACAACATCACACTACCATGTTAGAGGTCTCTCGTCATTAGTGCCATTGCATATTTACAGCTTATGATGTGTAAACTAAGGAGAAGGCATTTCAACAAATTAGAAGCAATGAAAGCTAGACACCATATGAAAGATGCAACGAATATCACTCTACCAAGTTAAAACGGTCTCGTCATAAGTGCCATTTCAACAAATTACTAGTACAAGCTAGAAAAGAATGTGAGATGTAACCTATATCACACTCCGAAGTCAAACGTGTCTTATGATAAGTGATTGTTGCAGGTTACACAACAGTAGTAATTTGATGTAAGAACATGGTGTGATAGACAGATATTGTATGTTCTAGAAATAGGAACACGTGTCTTATTCAAGTATAATGTGTAAAGTAAGCAGATGGAATTCAACAAAATTAGAAGCAATACAAGCTAGACATCACACATAACATGCAACCACATATAACAGTGCCAAGTTAGAGGGAGCACCGGTGATGCTGCACTAGGGGAGACGTGCTCATCATAAACACAACTTTGTTGAGTGTCTATGCATGTGTTGTCTTGGAAATCATTTTGGGGGTGTGGAGGAGTAGAAACTGTAGAGGCCCTCCGTTCGGAAGGAGCACCTTTATCCGCTGCCTTGCTAACTTCCTTCCGCTTTATTGATTTTGAATTGTCAAGTAAAACCGACAAGAAAAAGCAATAAAATTCTCTCTTCAGAACTCATTCATGCATGATACTGACAATCACTACTTTGATGTAAGGCAAACACATGATAGCATGATGGAGTATGTATGAAAAATAGGACGGCATGGCATGTTCACAACTGTTTGTGTAAACTAAGCAGAAACCATTCCAGCAAATAAGAAGCAATGCAAGCTAGACACCACATGAAAGATGCAACCAATATGACTCTGCCAAGTTAAAAGTGTCCCATCATAAATGGAATTTCAACAAATTAGAAGCAACGCATGCTATAAATCATATGAAAGATGCAACTAATATCGCACTGCATATACTAATGGTGTCTCGTCATGTTGATTGATGCGGGATACAAAAAAACAATAGTTTTATGTAAGGACATGCTTAATAGACAGATGTACTATGTACTAAATACAGGAAGGCATGTCACATTAACATGTATAATGTATAAGCTAAGCAGACTAGCACATGCAGTTTAACCAGATTGGAAGAATTAGAATCTAGACACCATATGCAACATGCAACCACATATCACGCTGCCAAGTTAGAGCAAGCACCTGCGATGCTAGTGTAGGGGAAATGTTGTAATCAAGTACAGAGCTACGTTCACTATCTTCATCTAGCATTTCTGCTTCTTGAGAATCATGTCGGGAGGCTGACGCTGCATTCTGTAAATGAGGAGTAGTCCCCTTGCCTGCCTACCTCGTCATAAGTGATTGATGAGGGATACACAAGAACATTAGTTTGATGTAAGAACATGGTTAATACACAGATGTACTAGTATGTACCAAAAACAGAAAGGCATGTCATATTCAAAGGTATAATGTGTAAGCTAAGTAGATGCAATTTAACCAAATTGGAAGCAATACAAGCTAGACATCCGGCTGGAGTGGTGAGCATGATCATCCAAGACCTGAGAACCTGGTGGGAGGCGGCTGCTTCGCCACCATCGCAGCTGTTTAGTTGGCTTCCAGGTGATGCCTATCTTTGCTGGGCTTGTCACTGGCTCGGCCAGTGCCCTGACTAGCTATTTGTCTTCTGGTGCTCACGGGATGGTGGTTCATGCAAAAAATCTTTCCTTATCTTACCGACTTCGGCCTTTTGAATACAAGCTAGACACCATATGGAACATGCAACCACATATGAAACCGCGAAGTTAAAGCAAGCACCTGGGATGGTGGTTCATTGCGAGCGAGGTCATCAACTCCAGAGCTACGTTTACCGTCTCCATCTGCTGACAATGCACCCTTTATAGCGATGTAACGTGTCTTGCCTACCCGCATACGAAGCTGGAGCGACTTCTCTCTTTTCTTTTTGGCTTCTCTCATGGCAGCAGAGTCTGAAATACCCTTGCATAAAAACACAATAGTGAGAGTAAGGGTGAAGTGTGTGTAGAACTAGTGCACTGTGAAAGTAGCAGATAGCAGGTGGCTGAAAAATAAATGACAGGAGACATATGATAGCTCTACAACATTGCATGGCAAACAAAATTAGATTCTACTCCTTATGATTTTGTAATATATGAGCACAGGAAATGCAGGTACTCCTCCAGCACACCACCACATGTGGTCATATCTAAGATAATAGTCGACTGAAAATAAATAGGTCAGTCGATTTTTTAATGAACCGTCCGATCTATAAGGAACGTGTCGGGGGGTGGGTGTGACATATGCCAAAGGATGGCATATCATGGTGGGAGCGAGTAGAACGTCGCCGGTGCCTGGAAATGGGATAAGGTGAAGGCATGCACGCCGGCGAATCTTACCCAGCTTCGGGGCTCTCCGTGGAGATAACACCCCTACTGCTGCTCTGCGGGGTCTCCGCATGATTACCATGGCAAAGTGTGTACACGGTTGCTCCTTGAGCTGTTTCCTGGAGGTAGGAGAAGGCAAGGCTAGCTCTCTCCTTCCTATATGATCTGGGCTAGTGCTAATGGATTCGAACCCTTTGCATGGGTGCCCTGGGCGGTTTATATAGGCCTACCCCCTAGGGGTACAATGGTAATCCGGCTGGATGCGGGCCCAGCCGTCAGTCTCTCTGGCCGCCATCTTATCCGCCGACTCCTGGGGCCCGCCGACTGGTGGGCCCCGCTGACTGGCTTGGTATGGAGCCAACAGGCCGCGTCCGCCGCGAGCGGGTCTTGCCGGCTGCAGATTACTGTAGCCGTGCTTCTAATGACGCGGGCTCGGTTATGGGGTCGTGGAAACAGCCCCGCCGTCTGGTGGGCGATCACTGTTGCCACTCCTTGTCGCGTCTGGTTAATGGCGCGTGGGGCCCGTGGGAGGGGCTGGCCGACTCCTGTGGGCCAACTCCCAACTGGGCCGTTCGATGGCGCTCTCGCCGTCTTTAGTACGCCTGCCGACTAGTGGGACCCGTTGTCCCTGGGTCGTACCGGCAGACCGTCGTGGGCACAGGACTCTGCCCACTGGGGCTGACGTCAGGGCCGGCATGGCAACAGTGTTGCGCCGGGCGGAGATCTCCGCGGGTGCGGCATACTGTGGCCACGCCTGCCCTTGGAAAAGGGAGGGAGTGGACCTTACTGTGGCCACTCCCCGTCCCGTTCCTCTTTATGAGGGCATGGGGGTTGTTGGCGTCGCGGGCTGACTCCCCATGGTCGGCTTCTCTGGAAGTCGCCAGTTAGGAGTTGGCTCATCCTGAAGACGTCCCCAGGACTCGGCCGCAAGTGGGCAGTCGGCCGCCTCGCCGCCGACTCTCAGAAGGCGGCTCCTTGTCCTGGGGTCTTAAGGGGCGCAGCCTGCCCCGATGTCTTGAAAGGTTCTGGGCCTGGGTTAGCCTACCCGTGGCCCATTACTCCGACAGTAGTCCCCGAAGCTGGTGAGGCACCAAGGGTGATATGTCGAGGAGCCTCAACAATTTCTTCTTTTCGGCGGTTGGATCTGGGCCCCGCTCGCCGTCTTCTGTCAAGCCGACTAGTTGGAGTCGGACTTGTTTAAGACCGACTTGCCCCTGAAAAAGTTTGAACGTCGCGGCGGAGTCCAAGCGGCGTGCCTGATAAGCCTCCAGGTTGCCGCCCGTTGGGGACCCGTCGCAAGGCGCCACGTGGCTGGGCCAGTCTGCCCACCCACGCGCGCAACGGGACAGGCCTACAGGTGGGGCCCGCCACTACCGCGCCTCGGCATGTGAACGGATCCGTTGTGGCCGTGCGAATGGTTGGGGTTCCCGCGCGGTTACCGCACGCAGTAACTTCGTGCGGTAAATCGTGGGGGTCGTGGGGCCCTGGGCGCAGTTAATCCCACGACTGCCCCATCGGCTTCTCAGCCCACGAGCCTATAAGTAGGCAGGGGGAGGGGGGTGGCGAAGCACGCACGCCCATTGTCGGTGTCAAAACCGGCGGATCTCGGGTAGGGGGTCCCGAACTGTGCATCTAGGCCGGATGGTAACATGAGGCAAGGAACACGATGTTTTACCCAGGTTCGGGCCCTCTTGATGGAGGTAAAACCCTACGTCCTGCTTGATTAATATTGATGATATGGGTAGTACAAGAGTAGATCTACCACGAGATCGAGGAGACTAAACCCTAGAAGCTAGCCTATGGTATGATTGTTGTATGATGAAGTTGTCCTATGGACTAAAGCCCTCCGGTTTATATAGACACTAGAGAGGGTTAGGGTTACACAAAGTCGGTTACAATAGTAGGAGATCTAAATATCCACATCTCCAAGCTTGCCTTCCACACCAAGGAAAGTCCCATCCGGACACGGGACGAAATCTTCAATCTTGTATCTTCATAGTCCTGGAGTCCGGCTGAAGGTATAGTCCGGCTACCCGGACACCCCCTAATCTAGGACTCCCTTAGTAGCCCCCGAACTAGGCTTCAATGACGACGAGTCCGGCGCGCAGATTGTTTTCGGCATTGCAAGGCGGGTTCTTCTCCAAATTCCGTGTACCTGCTAAATAATGTCCGATTTTCATAATGTAGCACACCTTGGCTTCCACGCCCAATAATGGCCGTCTTCCACGTGTCAAACGAATGCGAAAAGTTGGGGTGTTTTTACATTCACACCCCTAGCCGCATAAATGAGCCTCCTATTTAATGGGATGGGGATTTAGATCCAAACCACACCTTCTCCTCTCCGCGAGTAATCTTTAGAGCGCCTCCAGCAAAGGTCCATTCCAACATGGCCAGCCGTCGCAGCTCCTCCTCTCGCCCTTCCAGTCCTAAACCTGGAGACTGGGAGAGGTGCTCCATCCCGCACAGCGAGCTAGTGTCGCTTCAGGCCAAGGGATTTCTCCCTCAGGCCTATATGGTCCCGGTCCGAGCCGGACTCGCCACCTATAATGGCCGAGAGCAAGCGGAGAGCACCCCCAATCCCTCCAAAGGAGAGCGGGTGTGCCTCGTCCCTTATCTAACAACAGGACTTGGATTTCCAATTCATCCATTTCTTCGTGGGCTTCTGGAGTTCTACGGCCTCCAGCTGCACAATCTCACGCCCGGCTCTATATTGCATATCGCGGGCTTCGTCGCCCTTTGCGAGCTATTCTTGGGTGTTGAGGCTCATTTCGCGCTGTGGAAGAGGTTATTCTGCCTGGTGCCCCGCTCTCAAAAGGGGTCTATATATCAAGTGGGCGGAGCCGAAGTGTGGCGTATCGCCGGGACCGGATATCTATCCGGAACCCCAAAGAAGGCGTCCGAGGACTGGCCTTCGGAATGGTTTTATATAGATGATGTCCCGCTGCTGGATCCTATCCGGGTCGGTCTCCCCGAATTCAACAGTGCTCCCTTAAAGAAACTCCTAAGCTGGCGTCCGCGGAGCTTTCAGAAAGAAGGCGACAGGGACGTCCTTCAACTGATGGGCCGGATAAGACTATTGGCTCATTCCGGACTAACCATGATTGGAGTCATGGCCGCATGCATTATGCGGGGGGTGCAGCCGCTTCAATATAGAGGCCACCCCATGTGGGATTTTAACGGGGAGGATGACGCCACCCGTTCTGGTCGTAAGGGGCCAGCCTCAGCTACCGCTCTAGTAAAGATCTTATCATCTTTATACAAGGGAGAAGAGGAGGAATTCCTCCGTGTCAACCCGCAGGGCGGATTTACTATGTAGAACCCTCCGAGTTGGGTAAGTGGACAATTGTGCTTGCCCATCCGTTTTATATTCCCATGATTAAATATGTAGTCTAACGACTTCAACGCAGGAACTACGTCAGGAAGTAAAGGATATAAACAGCTGTCCCCCACAGCCCAAGGATCCAGAACGGTCCCTCAATCCGGACTCCGAAGAGGATTCAGACATATCGGTGGAGCTGATCGACGGGGTGCTTCATCAGCTAAGCAAGGACAATACCTTGGTGGCCATTACGGCTGATTACCCAGGGTTAATTCCAGCCTCCCAGGTAACAGAGAGCGGAGTCTCATCCCCTTGAGAAGGAATCCATTCTCACGCATTTCAGTTTTCCTGACAACGACCGTGTTTTGCAGGGGAGGTTTCCGAGGCGGGAGGTCGAACCTGCGGCGGCTAGCCAACGAGGGGCCGCAGGGCCCCGTGGGGTAAAAAGGAATGTAGTCCGGACTGAGACACCGGCGCAAAGGTATAGCGCACCCTCTTTTTCCCTGATGTTATTCCTTCAGGGCATAGTAACGTTCATGCTATCTTCAGGACGAAGAGACCTCGTCGTACTACATCCGGAGAGGTTGCCAATCGCGCCTCCACCAGCCAGGCTCCAACGCCTGGCCCGGAAGCGGAAACGAACACAAGGCGCGCACCGGACGCTCCTCCGACAGAGGATGCGGACAGGCTGTCTGCCACCAATTCTGAGGTGGAGAGTGCCATGAACCACAGGCGTCGCCGGACAGTTCTTCGCGATGCTTGTTTCTCCCAAGAGGCATTAGATGCCTTCAATTCGGGAGATGCGTACCTCCGTGCCGCTCAAAATGGTTTAGCCAGAGCCACGGAGCAATATGTAAAAGACATACGGGTAAGAAATTTTTTGGTATATATATATATATACCAGTAGCCCCGGAGACTTGAAACAGTTAGAGTAACTGATTTAAGGATCATTTGTTATGTAGGTTCTCACAGAGAAGAATACCGTACTGTCCCAGGAGCTGGAAGAGTGCAAAGCCCAACTGGAGGCCGCACTAGCCGCGGCAGGGGAGCCCAAAGAGACCCCCTCTGGTAAGATACACTTCGAAAGATTAGTATCTTGCGAAGTGAGGCGTGGGTGTAAATCTGGCAAATCATATTGCAGATGGCGCCGGACTGGATCTGGAGAGGCAACAACTCTTACGCCGGCTAAAGGCCGGTGAGAGTATGCTGACAAGGGTGAGGCAGGAGAAGAATGATCTTCAGGATGCCAACACCAAGCTGGACGTTGAACTTAAAGATGTTCGTGGCCAGCTGTCAGACTCCACTAAGGAGAATCAGCGGCTTCGACGCGGCATATTTAGTAAGTGCTTAAGCGAATCTTTGAAATAAAAGAGTTCGGCGAGGAAGTCGACTAACAGAGTAATGTCTGTAGGTATGCTAACGGGTCGTCCTGCAGAGGAGATGTCCGGTTCTATGGGTGACCTTCTTCCCGAGCTCTCGCAACTGCACGAGCGAGTTCGGCAGGCGATGCGAGGCGTTGCCCAAGCCTTATGGCCTTCCCACTCCATGCCCGAGGGCCTTGGAGAGCCTTC